>NC_134458.1:118299070-118601570 GCF_047948215.1 Lycorma delicatula
CTTATAATAAGCAAACAAATATTGTTTGAAATTATATGTCAAACAGATATGTTTGTTTGTGTGAAAAACATATGTTTTTCTCCTCTACTTTATAAATTGATATGAACAAAATACGTAATCAATTATTCCGTGTATTTTTACAATGAATAGGAATTAATGAAAAATTATTAGGTTTTTATTTTTACTTTTTCGGCGAATATAGCTAGAGTAGCTATTTTAAAGGGAAAAGTCTGGTGATCATGTCAAAAATTGAGTATCGGTTGTTTTTTTCAAATCTTTACCATTTTTGGGATCTAACCAGTTTCTTCTGTTAAAATTTTTTTCAAACATTTTTTGTAAGGATCTAAAATGAAGAAAAGTATATTGTACGACCTTAGCTGGGAAAGTCATGTAATTCTTTCCAGATTTTTCTGGTTGCATTTAAGCTATTATGTTCCTAAATAGAATTCTCGGTTTCAGTTTATGTTTTAAAAGCGTAATCAATAACTATTTATAATATAATTTTTCTTCTTAAAAATAAAAAACGTTAAGATTTTTTTATAACCTTGTCAGAGGAAAAACATTTTGATACTCTTATAAATTTATCTATTTACTCCTTTGGGCTTAACTAAAATTTATTTTCAATAATCAAAACATTACAGTACTCAGTTATTAAATATCCTTTGCGCCCAGCATAATTTTAATTCGGTAACCTTATTTTCCAAAAAATTGCTATTTTCATAATTTATTTTTACGTCTTGTTTAAGGTATCTTTTCATCAAACATTGTAGAAACTACTTGTTTAGAAATTGCATTACTTGTATTTAAAATATGAAATCTTTAATAATGTAATAATATGTATGTTAACTCTTCAAAAACATATATAACGATTATTACTGAAAAGGAACGGGGTTTTTAATTATATAACTGTAAGTAATGTGCATATATTATCCGGTTAATGTTTTATGAAACACCTTTTTTGTAAAGTATATACAAAGTGTTACCAAAGTATTTCAACCCTTTAAATAGCTTTACAACAGTTAACCAAAGAATAATTACATTTAAAGAATGCGCCTCCTCAAAATGATCTACTATAGGGATCAACCCTATTTCAAGCATCCAGAAGAGGATACTCAAAAATGTTTAATGGAAAGGATAAGATTATAACTTTATCATTTTAAAAGGAATTGAAAAATACAAATTTTCACGTAAAAAAAAATTCGTGTTACGAGAATCCTAACCAAAATCTCGGTAATTTAATATTTATCGTTAATTATTTTTAAAAGTGACCTACAGTACACCCCAAGAAGTGGTCTCATATCAATTTTTTTGTATCGTTTTGAAATAGGAACGTTTGTTGAAAAGTTATTTAACACGTAGTGTAGACCATTTTTGAAACTAGTTGTGAAAAATAAATGGCCGCTAGTTTGGTTAAAGTTATCATAGCCGATGTATTTTTTAAGTAAAATTTTTTTTCTGTGCCCTTTTAATAGGTGAGGTGCCACAACCCTATCCTTTAAAATTATTTTTTTTTCGTTACTGCCCCTCCTGCTGCCGTAGTGCGTGGAATTGATCTTCTCCTACCGAAAAATAGATTATTTTGAGGTAGAAACATTCCCTAAGTTAAATTTTTTTGTTTAACTGTTGAAAAACTGTTTATGGCTACCGTACTTTGTTAACACCCGATAACACATTTCGTTTAAAAGATGTTTTTATATTTTCTATGATACTTGTAATATCTTTTCATTAATAAAATATGAGGCTTGTATGATTAATTTTTTTTCACTTAATTTCTAGAAATAGTTACATAACATAAACTATTATTTAACAAACGCAGTTTGTTATTTTTTGTTTTGTTGTAAAATCAAGATTTTTGTTTATCTAAATTTCACGCCGATTTAATAGTACTGACACAGAAAGTTTCACTATAAATTACGTATATTTCATTATACAATCACAATTTATGAAATTTTTAAAGGTCATAACGATTTATTGCGGAAAATCACGTGATTTAAATTTAATATTAATACGTAAATTCCCATCTGTGTTTTTGTATTATTTATCATCTTTCTTTTAATAGATTATATTCATTTATTATTATTGTTAACTTAATGATAATTTCTTAATTTATTTTAATATTTAAATTATCTTTTAAAGAGATTTAAATTTATTGAAGGCTTACGAAATGTTATTTTTTTATAAAATAAAACTAAAAAAATTATCTGAAAATTATTATCATCATGTTAATTTTATCATCCTGATTCTAATTGGGTTTCGCATTTTTACGAAGATTATGATGTAGCCAATCTAATAAAGTATACGGTTTATAAAAACTAATTTTTCCCCTGCGGAGCAAGAGTGGGGATGTTATACGTCTGACATATGTGAGCGTAAAGTTTGAATGGGAGAAATTAATTCAGTAGTGGGGATCATAAATATTTTATACGGAAATCTTAATAATATGCCATCATTTTTTTCGAATATAAGCCTCATAATTTTTTATTTTACTCTATACTTTGTTTTAGAAAAATTCCCGCTTTATGTAGTTAAAAAGTAACTGTTCTACTTTGTGCTACAAAATCTTCAAATGACGCTGAATTAATTTACGATAGGATTTTAAATATTATGCTTGTTGCTAAATCTGAACTAGATACGAAACAATTGTTGCGAGTGCTTTGACATTGAGTTTTTGAGTACCCGATGTAACTATTTTCAGAGATAAAATAGAGTCAATAAACAGAATATTATTTTTTTTTAGAGGTATGAAATAAATTTCTTAAAAATGTTGTAGAAATATTCATATATAGGTTAAGCTTAAAAAAATTGCTTAAGTCAAAGTTTTCCCAAAATCTAACACCGCCCTTGAATAAAATCTAAAATTAGAAAAAGAAAATTTTCAAAAAAATTATGCATTTTAGGTCCGGAGTCTATAATTTCAAAAAATTATAAACATTCTTTATTGAAGTATACGCTTTCAAAAAATTTTTGAAAAATATTTAAAGCGAAAAATGTTTGACCAAAAAACAAATATTTCAATTTTAAGAGATGGGGGTTTATTTTTTGAATTATGTATATGTGCATTATGTAGGTAACAAATGTGCTTTAATAAAGTTCTCTCTAAAATGGCTTTGAAGAAAATATAAATTGGTTTTTTCGCGATATGCCCCCACTTTCGTACCGAATTTTGGAAAAAAGTAATATGATTAATGCTCCAGATATAAAAATATTTGAGCCAAATTTGAAGAAAATTGCTATGGTCAATCCTGAGATATATAAGGCTAAAAGCAATGTGATAGACATACGTATTCACATTACATATATACTCATATATCCATATATGTTTTTTTTTTTTTTTGTGTAGATGAACTAGTTAGACCCAGAACGTAAAGATTTGCAAAAAAACTCGATACCCCATTTTTGACACGATCAATACTTTCCCCTTTAATATAGTTACTATTCCTGCTGTATCCATCAAAAAAGTAAATATTTTTGAATGTAAAACCTTTAAAGATTCACTGATTTTTTGTTAAAACCGTTTGTAACGTCAAAACCATTTGATTATCAGAAGAGCAGAACTTTTTTCTATTTCTTTCTTTAACCTACTTTTACCTTACTTTTATGGTAGTTCGTTTGAATGAGTGTTCGTTTTTCTGTTTGTTATAGTTATTAATAAATTAACTACAGATTTCCCCTACTAAATAGAGGGAATCAGCTTAATTAATTTACCCCCCGTCGAAGGGGTACATTAATGTACTTTCTGTACTGTCTCTCCCAGTCATTCTTACGGCTTTTATACTTGTAAAATTTACCGATCTCTGATAGCAGAGATCGGCCTTTCATTCGGTGGTCCCGGATTCGAATACCGGTCAGGCATGGCATTTTTCATACGCTACAAAATGCCGTTTCCATATCACATCCCACGGACAAGCTTCAAGCTTTTGTAGCGATATCATCATGCCAAAAAAAAACCAAAAAAATGGTTGTTTCACTTGGAAAAGTGATGCTAGTCAAGTATTAATTTTTTTAGCGAATAGTGGGAAATTGTGGTATTTATAGGACTGAATATCGCTTGTATTTCTGGCCTACTTTCCTTAGTATACCTGGCACAAGATGCTTTTTATCTGTAGAATCACTGTGCCAAGTGAATTGAATAAGCAAGTATCTGTTATGTTGTTCGAAGTTAATGAGAAATTCGTTAAAAGTTTTTCTTTAAGGTTTTTTAATGATAAATTTAATAGGAAATGATTTTTTTCAATCGGACCTCTAAGGATCACGAATGCATAATCCTGATTTCTTTTTTCCGAAATTCTTTCATTATTTCCCTTCCTTTCTTCAATCCACCCACAGTGTTTCCTTTTCTGTTTCCCTGGAAATTTAGATTCATCTGCTAGTTTTCTGAAAGGTTGTCTGTTGAAAACTATTTCTTGAAAATATTTAATGATTTTAGATCTTTTTTCATTTTCTTCAAATTAACTTATATCGATTTCCATTACATCGAAAAAGCTAAATATTTATTTTAACATTTGAATCATCTTTTCTTGTATGGTTTAATTTTTTTCAAAATTTTGTAAATTTATTCTGATTTTTTTTTAACTGATTAATAATACTTTATAGTTTAGAGTCGTAGATTTTTATTTTTATTTTTATTTTTTTACTTTTACTAGATTTTATTTAGGTCTAATTAAATTTAATTATTTTACCAGTTCGAAATTTTGTTCACTTTTCATCTGGATCCATCAATTTTATATACAACGCTCGACAATAAGAAATGAATTTTAATGTTTATTTAGCTATTTCGTTTTTATAATATAACAAGAAATTACAGAACTATTAATTTTTACCTTTACTTAATAAAAATTTTTAAATATTGAAAGTATATAGAATTTTCTATTAGTTTTGTTTTTTTTAGAATAAATCTTCCGTTATTGTAAGTTATTTTTTATTCCATCTAATTCAACACACGCCAAAGTTTCCGGTACATAATATTTTACATGAACCAAGTTTTTTTATTATTATTATTTTTTTTTAATGGAATTTTTATGGTCTCATGTAATCGCGGAACAAAAGGTTTTGTTTTTAGATTCTATATTTAATTATATATTATTAAATTGTAATTTAAAAAATACATTACTTCTATGTAATTATGTTTCATAATTTTATTGGCAGTCCAATAAGTTATAATACCGCATTTATTTAGCTATTCGTAGACTGTCTTTAAATAAACTCCATCCTAAAATGTTGTTAAAAACAACTTTATTTGTGTTTCAACAACTTAAGTTCTGATTTTTGAATATATCTAAGCAGTAATTATTTACTTATTTTTGTTTCTATTAGTCAAATACATAAAAACAAATACATAGATAATTACGCTATTAACATAAATGTAGATCTTTCGTAAAAGGTTTTATTTTTTTTAAATTTATATATAATATTTCATTTTTATGTATTTTTTTCAATTTATTGATGTTAATGAAATATAAAGATTTTTAATATTTGTGAATTTTTATAGCTTATATTTGAATTATATATAATAAATATACATTGATATAAATTTTATATCAGGTATTTATTACGTATTTGTTTTTTTCTCTTTTGTAAACGTTTTCTCCATATTGAAGTTATTTTATTACTACGTCAAGTTATGTAACTGTGCCTTAACATCACGTGTTATTATGTGTGTGTTTTTTTTGTATATATTTTTTTTATTTACGTATTTCTACATTTTAATTATAGACTTTATTAAGTTAAGCTAGTAAGTGAACGATAATATAATAAAAATTTAATTTAGTTGGAATTATTTAAAAAATGTTTTACAAGTAATGCAAAAACAAGTACATACAAGTTGATAATTATGCTATTAACATGAATATAGAACCTTCTTAAAGTTTTATTTTTTAATATAACTTATTTTAATATATTACTATAATACTATACTTATGCAAATGAATGTTTGTTTTTTATATAATTTTTTATATGATGTAAATTATAATTATTATATAAATTAATACTTGGCACGGTTATTTATTTTATATTAGGCCATATAATAGTTTACATATTTAAAAAAATCTGATAACAAAGTTGTAATACTTTCCTGGCATTGATTATTTATTCTTATACAGTTAAAAAATAATTATACATAAAAAAAGTTACCTAAGATTTTTTTTGGGTAGGCGTAATTTTTGATGTAAAATTATCATTATTTAAACCAAAATTGTTTTGTAAAATTAAAAAAAATTGGTATTTTTTATTTATTTTGCTCCCCCCTTTTTTAAAATCACCTTTCGAAAAATTTTTTTTTTTGATTTTTCTTTGTTTACTTTGTTAAATGGTAGAAACTACAAAAAAATTCGTCTAAAAATGTACAACCCAATAAAAAGTTACCGAAGATTTCTTTTTCGGGGGTTGGGGGGGAATTATGATGAAATGTTATTGTAATATTATTACTAAAAGTTTATTATTTAAACTTTAATATTGTTAAATGTTTAAATAAAGCGAAAAACTTTCGAAAAATCCAGAAAATCTATATTTTTAAACTTGGATCGGCTTCCCCATCATCAATATTCCCCCCAAAATTTGTGTGCTTGCATTATTCTTATGCCTAGAAAAACATTTAAAAAAATCTATTAATAAAATGTGCAATAAAAATATAAGATAGATATTTTTCGATTTTGGGGGAGAGGGAATTTTTTTTTTAAATGGTAAAATAAACATGCAAGCAGCATGTACTGAGATTAATATAAACTGCGTTATTAACCCCCAAAAAACTCTCTATTTCCTGGAGATTTGACCTCAAAGGTTTACCTACAAATTATCTTATATACACGAGTCTATACAAAATTTCATCAAAATCTGTATAACCAGTAAAAAGTTATTTAGCTTTAAACACGCCAACCCGCGTGCGTACGTATGAAAATGACCCCTTTTTTTATTTTGGGGTCCCTAGGTTTTGAAACGTCGAGAAGTGAAAAAAACTTATACCCCATTTTTTCAAAGTACTACCATACTTTTGATTATTGCAGCATAGATGGAGCTATGATGCGTGAAAATAATATAAAATATATTTCTAATAATTATAAGCAGTTTCAAAACAGAAATTTTGTTATTTTGTGCAGGGCCTTTGCCATTTTTCTATCAACAGAATATTTTGATAGAACCCGTTTCAGAATATTTTGAAATAAGCTCTTTCATTAAAACGGGTGGAATATCTTAAATGTGTTTGATTTCATTGTTTTATCAAGATTTTTAATGATCTTTTACTATATAATAAATTTTTAAATATTATTTAAGCAATTTTTATTTAAATTTACTTCGATATAACAGATCTTCATAAAATTTCAATGACAAACATTTTATAATGGATGACCTGATTACTTGTAATATAAATTTAGGAAATTTATAACCTATATAGTACTTTTTTCTAATCGAATAGAACATTTGTAGACTAAAAGTATAATGACGTAAATGCAAGAACTTATGGGGTTATTAATGTAAACTGTAAAAAACAATCCTATCGGTAAAGATATGTTTAATAAATTAAATGTCGTGGCGGAGTGGTAGCGTTTCAGCCTTTCATTTGAGAGTCCCCAGGTTAGAATTCCGATCAGGCGTGGCATATTTCTTACGCTACAAGATTCCATTTCCTTATTCCCATGTACAAACTTTAAAATCTTCCGTGAAGTTGACTTTATAACATATCGTATAAATTAATCATAATTGGAGCGCTGTATCTTTGCCAATGTGTTTGAAGTTAAATCCGCTTCATAATAATGTTAGAAGTTCAATAGTGGTCTTATTTTACGTAGTTTTTTGTTAATCTATATAATTTAATTTCATTACAGGACGTTTTCTTTAAAGGGAAATTCAAAAACAAAGACGAGAGTGCTGTTTTTTTTTAATTACTTTTTTAAAGTATCTTGTGATTATATAAGTTTTGATATTTTGTCGTTGTCTCAGGACTGTTTCATTCGCTTTGCCATTCTAGTTGCAATTTCCAATTATTTTGAAAAACAGAACTTTGTTCTCCGCTATTGTGTGTTGTCCCACAAAAAAAAATTTTAGATTGACAGTTATCCTTTCACAATTTTTTGAATAAGACCATTATGTTTTTTCTTCTCATCTTAAAAATTTACGTAAGTTAATGATTCTATTAGTTTGAACGTAATCTGAATAAAACTATCAACATCACTTTTATACCTTTTTTTAAATTAAATTTAATTTATTTATAAAAAAAAGTAAGTGGTTGTTTATTACGTAACTGTATATATAAATTTTTACTAATTAAAGATAGCACTGCTCTTTCTAAAATCTACCTTGAATGAATCATTCCAAGGACATGTGATATTAGCGACAGAATTGTATAATATCTGCAGAATGATTCACCAGTCATAGTCGTGTAGAAATTAATAGAGGAGCCGAAAATTTGGTTCTTAGATCATAATTTACCCGGGTCTTTGTTGGTTAGCGAGCAATATCAAATTGAGGTGTCCTGTAGTTTCTATGTGTAATGTTTGTTCTTGGTGTAAAACATAGTCTCTTTAGAGAAAATTAGGAGTCATTAATCTTTTAAATCTTTGTGATTATGTTTACCTTCTCTTAAATTGTACAAAAATTACTTCTTTTATAGATAGAATATTTACTTTTTCAAATTATTATACATTATAGAAGAGAAAATTTTTAGATTTTTTCACCAATATACTGGACAATTAATTCTTCCTGAATCTGTTCTGATTTATTGAATCGCTATGAAAGTTATGGGAATTCCCACAACGACATGAGTACATCTTAACTGCTTTCATTTTAAATAGTAGTGTCAGATACTGATATTGTTCGAAATGTAGTTTGTTTAATTACCCGACTTCCACCATAGGAGGGGTGGTAATATATTTAACAGTTATGTATGTTTGTTCCCTTCCGTAGCTTCACTGATCCAACCAATTACAACCAACGTTTGGGCAGTAATAAGGTCTTCTGTCTGGAGTAACACAGGCTTTCTTAAATTGACATATAGATGGGGGCATACACGGAAACAATATTTAAAAATAACGTTATTTTCAAATTTTAATGATCGTATTCCGTAAAATAATAAAAAGGAAAAACGTTTTGCTGTTGTGATTTTGTTGAAAAATTGATCGTTCTCGAAATATAAGCGAAAAATTTGCTTAACAAAAGGAAGCAGGAATGCTTCGCGGTTGGGGTCTTCCCGGTAAGCGTTGCATTGCATTGCTGTTAATGATAGAGTATGCCGGCCTACTTGGCGCGAGTGGTTTCGTCTCGGTCTTTCATTCGGAGGTCTCTGGTTCCAATTCCGGTCAGGCATGGCATTTTCACACGCTACAAAATTGCCATTTCATCTCATCCGTGAACCATGGTCTCGGAGGTTAAAAAAGAAAAAAAATTATGGAGTATGACGAGTCAGAACATGTGCGTGATATCTCTAGGTAGAGATCATTATACAAGTTTGAAGCACTACTATTTGTGCGATATCCCTAATTCTCGCCAAATAATGAATTTAATTTTTTTAAAAAACGAACACCAAACGTTATCATTTCATACAGCCTACACAGGCACCCGATTACAATAAAATGTAGAAGAGTAATATTAAATTTCTTATCGCAGACTCTTTTATTGAATCATGAAAAAAGCCTATAAGAAAAGAAAGGCTTGTTTAACGATTTTTTGTTCATTTTCCATAATTTTTCTAGGGAGATGTGTACAATCGGGTTCTTTTTTTTAATAATTATTTTATTCAGCGTTGATTTCTTAGTATTTGTTATTCGTATCCTTTTTCGTACGTAGGATGATTTCTATATTTCCTCAAGCGAAAGTGTATCTTACACTGATGAGGTCATCTTCAATACCTCTGTATTGAGATGACCTCGGAGGTACCGGCTTTACCGGTACCGAGGTACCGGTAAAGCCCGTAAGGGCTAGTTACGGAGGGGGTGGAATATGGCGACCTAACTGCCATGGAGGTTGTCTTCCCTTCAGGGTCAGGATGATGTAAAGAACATAAATAAAACTTTCAATTCCAAATTATCCACGACTTTTTTCTGTACTTATGTAGTATAGAAACTTTTTTTAATGTAAACCTGTTGAACAGTAATTTAAAAATTGTTTTATGTAAGGTAAGGTAATAATATTTGAATAATATATAAAAATAGTCCATAGTTTTATTTTTATTTTATTCGAAGTTTGTTTATCATCAATCTTTTACAAATGAAAGACATAACTAAAGTGCGGTACTTGAATTAGAATTTGATAGATTATTTGAAAGGCTCGTCGTAGGAAAATATTTTACTTTCGAATGCATTATGAATCGATTATATAACCTTATTATTGCATTTTTAGTTTTAATTTTATTTTTTATTTATTATTACGTATTTGCATCAAGAATCAGAATCAGTTGCTACAAGAATAATAATCTTTTATGAAATGCATGAAAAAAGATTTGGCCGACTGTATCTTGTATACGATAGTAATTAAGGTAATTAAGCGATCTATATATATAAATATGAGGAATAACATTTTTCATAATTTACTCAAAAATTACTGTATTTATTAGTCATAAATCTATCGTATATTATTATAGTATATAATATTATGGACTACGTACTTTTTATATTTAATTTTTATTAAAATTATATCTTGATTTAAATATTTATTTCTTTTCATTGTTATGATTTATATATAATTTTAGTTGTAGTTTTTTTTAAACGTCTATTTCAAAATTATTATCAAGTGTTAGAGAAGATTAAAGATATACATTTGCTCAATTAAATAAGATTATACAAGGTTTTTATATACGTCATACTTTTGGGCATGCGTTATTATTTATTTTTTATTTAGAAGCAGTGGTTATTAAAATAAACTCTAATTATTATTTATTTCTTAATTAAATTGTTTAGGTTTGTATATCGATTTTTTTTTTTTTTTGAGGTTTTTAGGGGCATCGACTACTTTGGTCATTAGCCCCATCCCACTTCAAAAAAAAAGAAAAAAAAGGTTCGTTAATTCATATTTTCATGAAAAAATGTTCAAAATTTCATATTCTTCTAATTTCAAATCCAACAAATCCAGGAAAGCCGCCTAGGCTTTCCTTTCGGCCATCCTTTCTTGCGTTTTTCCATTCTGCGAACGGCCTCAACTTCCGATGACAGTGTGTCTGAGGCTTCGGACATGGCATCGTCTTCTCTTTCTGATGCCAATGACGTTCGCCGGCTTACATCAGGTGATGAAAGCTTCAATGGTGCTGTGAGCATCGTTGCAGTTGAATCTAAACTCGCAAGCGATGCACTTTCGGCGGCTGTTGAACTTGATTCAATGTCTTAGGCTGTGCTTGGGCCGGCTGATACAGATGCTCTCGCCACAGTTGTTCTCTGAGCTTTTGGAGCCTCTGTACGTACAGTCTTATTATCGTCTGTGTCTGGTGCTTTATCGATAATTACTTGCACCTCCATTTTGGTTGACTCAAATTTTTCCTGTACTCTTTCTCAATATCTTTAGCTTTATGACTCGTCGTCGGAGTGATCTTTTGGTCTTTGTCAGATAAATCAAGACTTTTCTTCATTACGTCTATTAATGGCGTTATACTAGAAGGTTTTGCTGGTTTTTTAAACTGCGCTGGTATGGGCCATATGTCAACGACGTCAGTCCGGGAATGAGCCTTCTCATGTTTACTTAGTTGTGTCTGATGAGTCGACTCGTTCTTGGAATCAATGATTCTTTCTATCATTGTCGCGAGACTCGGTGCCATCGTATTAAGCAACTGCTCCACGTTGATTTTAGATGTGGGGGGAGCAGCAGCTGCTTCTGCGTATGTAGTCGATGGTCTAGGTGTACGTAGATTGACAATCTTCTTCGCTTCAGGATAGTTAACTTTTTGAAGCGTTTTAACTTCTTGAATGGCTGTTTCTAATTTGTGTACTGGGCAGTTTCTAGATCGACAGTTGTGGTACCCTTTACAATTAATGCAGACTGGAGGGTCTTTACATGGATCACCCTCATGTATCTTCATTCCGCATATGCAAATTTCCTGCGCTTCACATCTAGCTGCAGTGTGTCCGAAACGTTGACACTTAAAACATCTCAACGGCTGCGGAATAAATGCCCGTACATCAAGCCGATGGATGCCAGCTCGCACTTTTTCAGGAAGATTTGGCCTATTGAATGTCAAAACATGCGAGGCTGAAGGAAGAATCTCACCATTTCGTTTCATAGTAAGTCTGCGACAATGTATCACTCCCTGACTAGACATTTCCTGCACTATTTCTTCTTCAGTACAGTTAAGAAGATCACGGCAAACAACAACTCCTCTAGATGTATTAAGTGTACTATGCGGTTGGACAGTAACCGCAAATTCACCGATCTTCTTCAACGCCTGGACTTTCTGGCTTTGCATGTCGTTGATAGTTTCTACATGTAATCCATTGAACGTCTTACGGATTTCGTTGACAGGACCACCAGCACAATTAGTAATCTCTCTAGCAATTAAGAATGGACTTACCTTTTGGAAGTTACCATTCTCTTTCGTAATGACCAAAAGTCTTGGTTTGGGAACATTATTTTATTATTATCATTATTATTTATCATTCTAATAAATTAACATGTAAATAAGTTTTATTTCCATTTCGAAAAGATTTATTAATCGACATATTTTTTATTTAGGATAAATAAAAATGTTAATTTTTGCCTGGAGGGATGTAATTTACTTAGTATTTATTCTTTTAATTAACAAATATAACATATTGAAGTATAAAAGTAATGCAATTAATTATCTTTGACTTAATTTAATTAGTTTATTTTACTGCATGTATTTTTCAACTAACTGTCTTTATCGTTCATTTTTGCGATTAAATCCTAAGTTACGTATAAACAATAATTTGTTCTATAATTTCATTATCTATCTAAAGAAAAGTATTTATAACAATTTAGATTGAATAATAGATTATTTACAATATGGTTGTTGCTAGAGGAGGTACATATACAATTATTATATTGCAAATGTGTTCCATGACTACCTTTTATCAGAAGCGGAATTTTTCTTCTGCTCATTAGGACTATTTTTATGTAATAGGACATATTCTGTCCTATTTTTTATCTAATTTAATAAAATTAAGCAATTAAAAAACTTATATACTCTACTGTATTTTTTTACCTGGTCATTTACCCGAGTCACTACAATTATTGTTAAGTCGTTGTAGATTGAAAGTTAATTATTTGGTGGTTCAATTTTTTTTTTAACTGACTAATTTACCCATTTGCTGATTGAAATTTGAATGTTTGTTTTAATTTTTTAATAATATTCTATTTATCCTCTTTTCTAATTTTTTTTTATTATCAGTAAAATTATAAAGCATTACAATGAAATACTAAGTAGTAACATTAAGAAAGTAATAAAAATATTAAAAAAATAAGAAATTAATAATTATGAATTGCTATTCATAACTACGTAAAAAAAAAAAAAACAGTTTAAAAATTGTTTACAAAGAAAAAAACTAATACTTAAAATTAAATGATCATTTCTATGTTTAAACAGTCATCATCAGTAGATAGTGGGGAGCTAACGCAAAAAAAAATCACAAAGCCTTTGAAAATTAACGAATTAATAAAAAGAAAAAAATAATTTTACTTAGTAATAACTATAAACATATTTCTGAAAATCTAAAAAAAAAAATGTATTTAAATGACGGATAAAAACAATGCATTATTGATTTACGAAATCATAATAAAGAGAGGAACGTTTACATAACTCTCAACTAATACTGCTCCTAAATTTGATTATAAACTCAACAATATTGTTGTTCAGTTAACTGTATAGTTCAGATTGATAAAAAAACTTATAATCTGACTTTATAGCTAAACATTTATCTAAATTAAAAAATTAAATATTGTAATAATTAAGTGTTGTGAGTTGATTAGGTATTTAATTTTTAGTAGTGTTGCAAATTATTAGTTATTGTGTATTATTATTATTATTAGTGTTATTTATTACTGTGAAGGCTGTTATTATTAGTGTTTAGGCCATTTGTTTCAAGATTAATTTTTTATAGATTATTGGATGTAATTACAAAATAGGGCCATACAAAATAAAAAAGTTACTTCGAGAGGTTTTTTTCTTTTATTACTACCACCACGATTTTTCCTATTTTTCAATTTTGATTGCTTATAACTTACAAACAAGGCGTTTATCGAGAAACGTTTTCGCCATCGTTTTTTTCGTAAAATTTTCCATTAAAATGGCGTATCACATGTCCACCTTCCTATTTAAAAAAAATATGTCATTCACTGTGGCAGATCCAGTTTGGAAGAGTGCTGTCGAGATTGGGGAACTACTGGAAGGGCGGACCGCCCTACAGGAGGTGGCGGCTTGCTGTGATGGACCGCACCCGATGAGTGATTGGGAAAAACAAAATATGTTTTTCCTTCCTTGTACGAAGTAAAGAAAGTATCGTGTCGCGGTAAATTTCGGTTTTCAGATTTCAACAGAAATATTCATTTTGACCATCCCTGATTCCATTTAGACTAGTTTCGGCGTGACGTTTCTACGTATGTATCTCGCATAACTCAAAAACGATTAGCCGTAGTATGTTGAAATTTTGGATTTAGGTCTGCTGTAACATCTAGTTGTGCACCTCCCATTTTGATTTGAATTGTCTGAACCGAAAGTGTCCAAAAAGCCAAAAATCCCAAATAGTTTGGATTTTGGACTTTTTCGTAACTGGAGTAATAAGCCCTCATTAAGAGCTTTTCAACGGTATATCATAAGTGGTACTTATTTTCATTGGTTCCAAATTTATAGCCAAATGAAATTTTAATTAATGAAATGTTTGGATCTTAGGGGAAGGCACATCGGTTGGAATCGGATTTCATCTCCTCTTTTTAACTTTTTTTTTTAAATTTAAATATATTGATTTATTAATAATTATTAACCTGTGATTGTAAAAACATTTTTACAGAAATAATTATTCAATAATAACAATAAAAAAAATATGGAAAAAAATCAGAAGCTATTAGTAAAATAAAATTTTATGTACTTTCAGAAATGCGTGTATGTAATTTAATAATTATTATGTATGTGTATATGTAATAGATTTGGTGAAACACCTGATTATTTAATATTAATTGAAAATTATAATTTAGAATCGTATTATTTTTGGATTTTCTAGTTTAATATCTGTTTAATTTTATCTAGATTAAAGTTAACTACAGTGTCTCTGAAAAATAGACCCTCACAATAACAAGACATACACGCTCGATCTTTAATAAACTACAAAAATTTTTATCTTTTAGTTGATTACTCCTCTGATAATGTCGGAAAATATTCTCCTAAGTCGTAGTTGACATCATTTTATTTATTTTTTTGTAGCCAATCATTTAATCCCTCTTTGGTTTGATATAATTCTCCTGATCTGAAATTGTGTACATGTTCTCTAGTTTTAACATTTTTTCTTCTTTATATTGATCAACCTCTTTTTATCTTTTTATTCTTTCCTTGGTCTTAACGTTCTTTCCCTTTATATTTATCATCTTCTGTTAATATTTTTATTCTTTCTTCGTTTTGCAACATTTTCTTCCTTTTTCATTTTCCCTTTTTTTTAATTTAAATATATTGATTTATTAATAATTATTAACCTCTGATTATAAAAATATTTTTACAATAAATTATGATTCAATAATAAAAATAAAACAAATAAAAAAATCAGAGGTTATTAGTGAAATAACACTTTATATATTTTTAAAAATGTGTATATGTAATTTAAAGGCATACAAGGAAGTCATATGTTGTCCACATCAGATTTTTTTCACTAGTTTTATTTGAATGTGACAACTGTTTCGAACACAAAATACATGTATTCTGTATTTAATATCTGAAGAAGATACTTGAATCGAAATAGCTTTCATGTTTAAATAAAATTAGTAAAAATAAAAAAAAAAAACATTTTGTTTTAATTTTCCACTTTTTTAATTAATATTATTAATTACTTATTTATATTACCATGAAGCTTATAACAAAAGAAAAAAAAATGATTTCACACAAGGTACTAGGCGAAAATAAATAAAAAGTTAAATAAAAATATTTACACAATGGAATTTTTTTTACAGTAGCTAATCTTAACTAATTCAGCTAATTTTTCAACGCAACTAGGTAGGCATAATACTGTTAACATAATTCTTCCGTGACAACTGAATGTGTTTTTGAGGTTTATTATATAAACAACCGGTCGAATGGATATATATAGCAATTTTTCAAATTTAAATACTACTCATACAGTTAATACTGTATGAACGTGAACGTTTTTATTTTATTTTAATTATTATTAAAATAATTATTTCAAATTTTTATTTCTTTCTTTCTGAACGATTGCTAGGTTTGATATCATTTAAAGAGAAACACTTTTACTTATTTTCCTTATGTGTATGTTGCAATCTGTTCAACTAGTGTACAATAAGCAACACCCCAAGGCCCAATGAAATTAGGATGTATGACGTGTAAATGAGGTCTAATCTTGTACAGACTCAGGCCATCGTTCCTGAGATGTGTGGTTAATTGAACCGCAACGACCAAAGTACACCGGTATCCACTGTCTAGTATTAAAATCCGTATGAAAGCATCTAACGTTTACCAGGATTTGAACATCAGGACCTTCGACTTCACAATCAGCTGTTAAACTGATTTGCGACTACGAGTTAACCACTAGATCAGCCCGGTGGACTAAACTAACCCACCGGGTTGATCTAATGGTAAAGTCATCGTCGCAAATCAGCTGATTTCGAAGTCGAGAGTTTTAAGGTTCAATTCCTAATAAAGGCAGTTATACGGATTTGGATACTAGAACGAGGATACCAGTGTTCTTTGGTGGTTGGGTTTCAATTAACTACGCGTCTCAGGAATGGTCAGCCTGAGTCTATTCATGAGAACACATTTACCGGTACATTCACACATATATTGATGAGTCGCTAATGATTTTAATTGTTGATTCGATTATAAATAAAGTAGAATATAGCATTCCAAGAATATACATTTAAATTACCATGCGGATATACCTTGCAATAAATTATGAAAATATGTAGATCTATCTAAAACAATTTAATACAGCCAAATTTGATCGAACCATAATAAAGTAATTAGTATTAATGTTAATTCAAGTTAAACGAGCAAAATCGGTTGTTTCCTTAATAATAGTATTTTTACTCTAAGTTACCGCTTTATTTGTAATAGCATTAAAATATTATTAATCTTTATTTCGATTAAATTTATTTAAAATTATTCTTCATCATGATTTACCACGACAAACAAAGAAAAATATGTTTCCAATCTAATAAATAAATTTTAATTTCTAATATAATGGATTTTATACATTTCCACTTGGACAGGAAGTTGAAGAATAAATTGTATAAAGTTCACAGATGACACGTGATTTATTTTTTTAGAACATGAAACACAAAATATTCAATAAATTACTTAAGAATATGAAAACACTATAAGAAAATAAATAATTAAAATGAAAGTTAGGAAGAATAATAAGATTAAGATACAATATGAATATCTGAAGAAAAGAAGAAAGAATAAACAAGTTAAATTGTGTAAATATTTAGTTACCATGTTAAAAGAAAATGTTAAAAACAAGATAGCAATGATTAAAGAACCGTTTAATAGAAAGAAACAATTATGATGTTACATGGATTTTAAAATACATCTTGTGAAATGTTATATTTGCAGTGTGTTCTTTATACTGAATGATTCACGAAGAATGTAACAAACTTTCAGGACATGTTCTTCTGGTGAAAATAAGAAAAAACCCGTATAAACATAAACATAGAAACGCTTTGTTAGCTAGTGTAAGCTGGTGAAATATTTCGCCCTGATTTCTGCGCCTTCGGTAAAATTAAGCCATGTATATGTTCGTTTTATCAAGATGGAAGTTATTCAAGTGGAAGTTATTTCAGAGATGTCAAATCTTATTTTTAGTACCTTAAAAATACATTGATTACTACGTCGTGGCTATCGGTTTTCTTTTGGTGGTTGGGTTTCAACCACCAATCTCAGGAATGGTCGATCTGAGTCTGTACAAGACTACACTTCATTTACATTTATACTTACATCCTCATTCCTCTGAAGTAATACCTTACGGTGGTTCCGGAGGCTCAACAGAAAAAAGAAAGAATACCCTAAAAATATATAGTTGAACGTTCACAATTTAATTCTTTTTATTTTTGTAGCTTTTAAAATTGTGGAAATTGATTAATGGCGTCTCTGTTTGTTACCTCATTACTTGTTTCATTTACCTTGTTTTAAAATTTATTATTATATATTTAAAATTGTGTAATAAAATGTAAATATTTATGAAAAAGTAATTACGATTAAATTTATAGATAAAGGTTTGTTTGTAAAAAAAAAAAAGTAGAAAAACAATTACAGCGTATTTTCTTAATACCTATTAAATGTCATAAGATTAGATAAGTTTGTTAAATATTCCAAAGGAATTGTTTATTTATTTATTTTTGTAACCTGTATCCGGGTTCTCTTTTCTATTTTGTAACTTCTTATAATAAAAAAGTCTACTTTTTATTTTTTTCCAGTAGTTAGTTCGGTTAATCAAGGATCCGTGATTTCAGGATCATGATTCTACTGCGTACTAGTAGAAATTATACTACCGTATTTTAATTAGATTGATCCTTAATCATATAACTGAATTGCAATTAGTTTTGATGAAAACCAATCTTTAAATCTGTAAACAGTACGCACATTGCTGCCAAATTGATTCACCGTTGTATGATAAAAATAAAATGTGAATATGTCATCACTATGTTAATCATTTATACGACTTTTCTTTGCTAACTTTTTTTCGATTAAATTTAACGATTATCGTAAGATTATATTCATTGATATTTACTTATTAAAGTTTTATTTGATTTAGTTTATTTAGAACTTTAACCTATTACCCGTTGGAGTTTTAGTACTACTGTACCGCCGTGGCCACTGATACTCAAATCCCAAGCTGAGATTTGACCGCAACTACAATTTCCCGCCATCTTCCTCTATTCTTCGTTTTCTCAACTGTCATCCCTAATTCAATCAGGTTTTTTTTAACTTGGTACCACCATCCCTGTTTTGGTCTGCCTGGTGGCCTCTTTTCTTCCGGTTTGTCCAGTCCTACTCTTTTAACAGGGATCTCTTTACTCTTTGTAAAATATGACCTACCCACCTAATCTCTCTACTTCTCACTAGGGGACCTAAGTTCAATTAACAAGTCTCTTAATAATTGTTAATATCATACTAATTTTATTGATATTTATAATAATAGTCGAATCACGGGAAACCGGTGTAAATAACGTTTTCTCGTATCCGTTTTCTTCGATATAAACTACGTTTAAAAAGTTATTATTGGGACTAAATATCCTGAAATAAGTTACAAATGAAAGTGTTAAAAAAAAAGTTTATGGTTCTAATTCTTACTATATAATCACGGAAAAAAATTAATTTATAATGGAAAAATTAGTATGTATTAAAATCTAAAGATAGGAGTTTTTAATTACGTCTGACTGTAAATATCTTATTTTAACCTGGTATTTTAAAAGTAAACATTACAGTGTAGGCTTTATATCTATTTATTCATCTTATCGAAATCTAACTGATAATATTGTATTATTAAAATTGAGTTAATAGTTATTTATTATTAATATTATTCGGTGACTTGTGTAGTGCATATTACATTAAATTTTACATATTGATTAAAATTTTTCGATTGGTTTTTTTGTGCTTTCTGTTGTATTTTTAAAAACATAAATGAAAGATGCGTTTTTTTAAAAATAGTATTTTTTGGTATTTACAATTTTTAATTGGTGAATTTCATTGTAATTACTGTTTTACTCCGGTAAGTATTATTTATTAACAGTTGATAATATTTATATTAAATTTAAAAACAAATACACCTGCAAATTTAAGTGGATATACATAAAATTTCACGATTTTTTTTTTTGAGTACATCATTGGTTTATTCCCCTCCGGAACTGGATTTGCAATTAAGCATTTCCTCAGCTCCAGGGGTTGCCATCGCCTCAAACTACCTCGTCGGGAACTAAAGTTTTTTTTGAAAATTTCCTTTTTCTTTATAAGGAAGTATTTGTTAGATTTAGAGAAAACTTTACTTCAACAAATTTTTTAAGTTTAACCTTAAATGGAAAAGTTCATATGTATGAATACTTTAAGAAAAATGTTTCTTAAAATTAATTCCCCACCTCTAAATATATATACATTATGATTTTTTTTTTTTTTTGTTATGGTTCACTTCTTTATAAGTAATTTTTTCCTAAATTTTCTTCACATAATATGGAAATCCCGAAAATAAAAAAAAACGTTTATTCAAAATTTGGGAATTTTTTGTTGAAATCATATCTTGGCAGCATTTTTTAAATAATTTAGTAATTTTAAGGCTAATGTCATATATATAGACCCTATTTATATTGTAATTAATTCAATCATGGTTTTTGCCCAAATTTTTCTCATATTTTCCCTTCGTATTCCTTTTATTTGCTGTATTTCAATTCGTTATATGATCATGAAAATAACTTTTTGCCTTCGAAAAAATATTTAGGTTATTTTTAATATACTTTTTAATTTTTTCCTCCGGATTCCGATATTGCAGGATTTAATTGAATAATATTTCCTACTGTTATTCATTACTTTATTAAGATTTACATTAATTATTAGCGTTCAAGATTTAAACCATGGATTTTCAACCCGCATAAAGTTTTGGTGACCTACTGATTCAAAAAAAAATTATTATAAAAATTTATCTCCTTTTAATAAATATTTGTATATTTATAAAATAACTTCGAAAAAAATTATAAAACAATGAATATCAAGCTTATTTAATTTCGTTCATTATTTGTCGAGTTTATAATAAATAGACTGCAGCAGTAGTAAGCGCCACAAACCTGAAGTTAGTAAATACATATAATGGTTTAAGAATTTCCTAAGTGAAATGGATGTATATCAGGTTTCTTCTCTGATAGAACAATTAACAACCTAATTTTTTAAGTAAATTGCATAGTTGTTAATAAATTATTACACGAGAAAGAAATTGACGTACGATCATAAAAAAATATGCTGTAAAAATGTTTAAAATCTTTCATAAATTAAAAGTAATGTATATTTAGATACGCCCTTTTGGCTTAGGACTACGATATAGTAGGCCTATAAAATCAACATAAATTGTTGTGTGTTTGTTTGAATTGGTCTGCAATCCTCGCGCTGGTACACGTTGGAAACGGTTCGAGAGTAGAAACATCTGGATCGCATTTTTTTAAAGCTCTTTATCTCAATTTCCCGGCTCGTATTTCTATCTCTTTTCTTATACTATTCAATCAATTGATTTAAAAAAAAAAATGTTATTTCTTTATTCAAAACCTTTTTTATGCTGGAAAATTTAAATTTCAAGGAATATTGGATTTTTTGTGAACCTGAACTGTGATCCTAACAATTTCAAGTTATATTTTTATTTTATTTGGTCCTTACGATTTTCTTTAATTTTTTGTAAGTTAGTATTTCAAAAACGTTTTCCCTCTTATTTTTTTTTTTTTTTTTTTTTTGTATATTTTTCTTAATGTTGTCTATTCAAAGAGGAAAAAAGATTTTATATATTTTGGCTGGACGTGATGCAACCAATTTTTTCTTTGTTTTACTTTATTATCTTTTAAATTTCCAGATTTCTCATTTTATTTTTCCATTTCACTTTTTGAGTTTTAAAAATTTCCAAGTAATTATTTTTGTTTTATCTGATTTTTCATATCTTTATAATACTAAATTTTTCGTGAAACACTTGTGTGTGTGTGTGTGTGTGTGTGTGTGTATATTGTATTGTATAAAGATCGTTGTAGATTAATCATTGTTTGCTTTTTCTGAAGTCTACCTTTACCATATAAGCACTGTGTGCCACAGTTGCTTCATACCGATTCTGTAGTACCGAACTTCATAAATACTCTACTGCAAATTTTCAGTATTGGGATAACTTTTTTCAATATAAAAATTGAAAATATTTAAGTATAAGAAAATTATTTGATCTTTCGGGAATTAAAAATTATTTAAAATAGCAATAAAATTAATTTATTTCTATAATCCTGGTTTATAGGATGGGTTTGAGAAAACTTAATTTCTCCTGATGATGTAGCCAAAATTTTGTTTTCTGGTACATTTCACAGATGTACTTTCTGGTACGAGGATCTTGTGTTTAGAAAAATTATATATCATATAAGCAGACAGATTCTGCATGGGAAAATTATATTTTAAAAAATTCTAGCGTATGAAATAAGTCAAACATTACCGGTATTCGAAATCAGAATTTTCCGGAAAAAATGATGAAGGTAAAAGGAATATAGCATATTTATGTTGGTTTTTAGCGTAGAACGAAAGTATAACACATTAAGTAAAAAGAAAGAAATTTTTGTTAAAAGTACTTCAAAACAGGAAGTATACAAAACATTATTTTATTTATTATTATCAATGGCATGTTTTTGATTTTTATATGAAGTATGTTTTAAGTAGAATTCAATGAAAAAACTTTTATTTATCATTATCAAAAGTATTTTTCCTGTGATACTTATTTTTTTAATTAATTATTTATTGTAATAAGTAAAGTACCCTAAGAAAGTATAAATAAAATCATTTTAATTATGGAATTTATTTATTTAATAGCAAATAACCGTTAAATAATTACATTTTATCATAGTAGTTTTCTCTGATTAACGTATAACTTTTTTTTTTTTAATTTATTTGTTTATTGTAAAATGTCTGTTAAGTATAGCAATACTACTTAAAAAACCAACTATGCGCAAGAATATTATGTAATTTAATTCTAATGAACTGTTTATTTATTACTGTTGAAGTATTTATGTGAATCGTTGTATACCTTTACCGATGATTTTTAAATTAACTTGCTTCGTAATTACCATAAAAAAAATAACTAAAATAAAAATATTTACTTTGGTTTAATTGCTACCATTTGTTACATAAATGTAAATTCCTGGAAAGCTGACAGTTTTAAGCAATACTTAGTCGTATCAAGTTGTTGAATTTGCATTTTATTTATTTATTTTTTTTTTTTAGAATTTTTAGTCGGTATATTTTCCTTGTGCATTAAAAGGGACATCTTCTTTGTTTATAAAATTTAATATACTTGCTTTATTTTTTTTTCTCAATTAACTAATTATCTGGCAGAATGCATTTTGACTATGTAAATAAAATGGTACGAATTTCAAAGAATTATAAAAAATCCATTAAAATGGTTAATTTTTTTTCCTAATGGAGTATTTGTTTTTATCATAGATGTATAAACTGAAGATGTAATTGAGAAAAGAAATCGTTGTAAGCAACGTATAGACAAAACTCCAACTTCTTTATACATTCGTACACAAGCTTCCATTGTAATAATTGTGTAGTAATTATATTAAACAACAAACTTAAATTAAACAATTAAATACAATTGTGTGTGTGCGCGCGCGCCGTCCCTGATTTATATTCGTGAACAACAAATAATTTAAGATTGAAATGATTGTAGTGATAATATTCGAATAATTTTAATAACTCAAATGTAATGGTAAATTAAATTCATTAATAATACTTGAAGGACGCCCACTAAATTATGTATAGATTTCTATGATATATATTTTTTTTTTCAGACAGTAGCTTATTATATTTGCTTTTATAAAATACTACTTAACATGTTTGTTTTTATTTCGTTTTTTTTTTTTGCATTTGCTAAGTAACGAAAAACTTACGTGACGCACGAAATTCTATTTTTTATTATTATTATTGTTATTAATAAAACAGAACAAAAATGAAAAATTCACTTTTAATCATTTTATATGAACGTTAAAAAATATTTGGTTGTTATTTATTTGTTTATTAACGTTATAAAAAATAAAATGATAATTTAAAATCCGATTTTAAATAAGAAATTTAAGATTAACAACGTAACTAACTAAATTATAATATTTACTGCAGACATTTATATATATACATTAAAATATTTATGACTGAAATTGCATGAAAACAAGAAAAATATATAGTTGTAGTAATAATAATAATAATAATAATAATAATAATAATAATAATAATAAAATCTGGATAAAACCTGTTAAAGTTGGAATGTTAATTTACCTTTTGAACGGATTTTAATTTATTGCTTCAAAATAATCATTTCACCACTAAGAATATACCGTTATTTTCTCATATAGTCCCTCATTTCATAATTTATTTTAGTAAATTTTGAAATATTTACACTTATTATAATAAAAAAAAAGTGAACGGTTTATCCATACTTGGGCGCAACACTAGTTCTGTTTACGTTGTGCTACATAGCATATCTTTTTTTAAAGAGTAGTACAGTCGCTTCTGTTGTAAGTATACGATTAGATTGTCTATCGTTGTTATACAATAGACTAAGAAAATTTTTATCTATTAATTAAAATCGATTTACGGCCTGTATTATTTTTATGTAGATGAGAATTAATAGTAAAATAAATTATTATTTTTGTTATTTCATTTACTTATTTTTCTCTCTCTCCGTTAAAACCAGGAATATGCCCTATTATAAGTATTCCATATTCCTTTTATTTTTTTGAAATGAAAAGAGATGAATTCTGTAGCTAGAACTAGATCTTTCCGGTGAATAACATATACTCTACCACTCCTCCGTGGAGATCGGAAATATGAATAATTGAATTAATCAAGTTACTCATTAGTATCCTGTCATGTAACTTTTAAAATTTAATCTCCTTTTCATGACTTATATTGTAACAAATTCATATTAAGTGACGATGGATTTGTTAACCTTGACTACTGTTTAGCTGGAATCAATCATCTCTTATCGTAATAAAACGATAGATTAAATTTTTTCACATTATTTTGGTTAATTATTTGAATTTTAACATATTTTTTCTTAGATTTTTTGGATAATTATCAAATTTTAATGATAAATAGAGTAGTGAGCTTCTCAAGTTTGATATGGAAAAAATTTCTGTAAATTGAAGTTTAACCGTTACAAAAATAACTTATTAAAATGTTTTCTTTATTAGTTTCTGTACATTGCACCTGTATCGGGGTAGTACATACGGTTAATCGTTTCGTCTAGAAGGTTTATTTTAAAAGGTTTGACCGAGAAGCATGTATATGGAATGCTAACGGATCGTGGTCATCATTCTCCTATTGTCGTGGTCCCAATAACAGAAGGTAAACATACCTAAAGAAAAAACATACCTAGTTCTGTCGATCCATGGTATATCAAGCTAATTTTATTGTATGAACAGGGAAAACTGACCACGAACATCGAATCAGGAAAACCGTTCTAGATAACTTAGACTTTCAAATATAATACGAAGCAATCTGTGCTTATGTCTCTATGACCTGATATTCGCTAAAAAAATTAGGAACCGTTGAACAATCAGTATGATTATTTTATAAGTATTCTTTTTGGATTTATAAAATGGCTTTTCAGCAGATATCTATCCGGTTAACTTCTTAATTTGATGACAGGGAGTGGTAAAATAAGAGCGTTTCATATTTTACAATGTAGTTCTTAATAGAGATATTTTAAGTCGCTGACTAAATGATCTATGCTGTTTCTCTGTAAGAGATAACTATGCCGATTCCAGGATTAAAATTTGGAGAAGAAACTAAATTTTATTACAGTATTTCATGTATTAAAAAAATCAGATAATTCTTGAAATATTAGCAGTTTAATGGAAAGTTTTATAGTTACAAAATTTGTGTAGGTAGACGAGAGATGTAATTTTACCTAGGAGGAAGTACATAAAACGCATAGTTTTATTCAAATTTATTTATATTACTTTGTTATTTTACATTATTTATCGTAAACGTTCTTACGGATGTAATGAGTGTAAAGCGCCTGAGGTAAAAGAGTTCCGTCCGGATCAGGGTTGCTTTCTATGATAGTTATAATGTCTGTTGTATCGCCCATCCTGTCGTGAACAAAACGAGGCTGTTATGTAATAGGTTTCGTTCACATGTTCAATTTGAAATACTGGTGTACAATATATTCGACTCATAAAGAAAAGAACGAGAAACCATTTATTTTCCCTAATTAAAACCAGACGTGAGGTGTTTATTATTTCTGAGAACAGCTACATCATTTTCGAATATTTTTAACTCGTATTTTAAATTCAATGTTTTCGTCGCGGATCTGTACGCTACCAATGTCATAAATATAATTAGCCCAACATTCAGACACTTATTCGTCTGTTCAGAATCCAACAGTGCCTTGCAGGCGATCACTGACATATACTCCAGACACCTGTTGTCTGCGATTTACGGTCTATTTTTTCTGAAATGACTCAAAGTAACACGACTGTGAGCTTCTTCTGGATTCGCAGCCATATTGGAATTTCAGACAATGAGCGCGCTGATAGTGCGGCAAAAGAAGCTTGTTTGCAGCCTTCTTTCACTAATCGTTTTGTTTTGGACGATCTTGTCTGTTTTCTGAAGAGGGTGAATAGGGTTCGTGAGTTGAAAATTGAATAGAATGGTAACATAAACAATAAGATTCGTCCAGTTAAGAACACTGTGTTACCGTGGAACTCTTCATGCAGAAATTACCGTCGAGTGGAGGTTAATATTTGCCGTTTGCGAATAGGACACACAAGGGTCACCCATAGATATCTCATGACTTTGAGCGATGCACCTGTTTGTGTTCACTGCGACTGCCAGCTAACGGTATACCACATCTTTGTCTAATATGTGGCATTCCGTTGGAAATTTAAATTAGGGGCTAAACATCTAAAATATTATAGAGAACATTTGAAGATGTTATCAAATTTTGTAAGGTCGTGCATCATTATTCAAATATTTGATTATTACTATTATGTGTTTCGTATATTTCTATCATTTGGCGTGTCTAGTGGTAATTTTATTTAATTAGATTTTTAATATTGTATTTCATCCTCGTTTTATTTCGCCTTTAGCATACGGCATAGGCGTTTTACATCTGATTAATTTTTAAGTTAACTTTTACGGTTTGTCTTGATTTTAATTTGATCATCTGAGGCTTCTTCCTTGGAGAGATTTTTTAGGGGTATAATTTTTCTTGATTTTGTGGGCAACTTTGTTCTCTCAGCTACAACTCCATTACCTTTTTGTAGATTCTTCTTAACGGAAAATTTTGTTAAGTTCGGTCAGTTTGTCTTTTATGATTTATATTTTTTTCTTTCTTATTTAAAAACAAATGGATCAATGATTTATATAACTAAAAACAATTTTATTCAAATCATTTTTTTTTTTTATATATTTCCTTTAAATTTATATCAAATCGTTTTTTTTAAAAATAATTTTCTATATTACATTACATTAAAATTTTACTTGTTTATCGAATGAAAAAAAATTGTTTTTTTCATAATAAAGTTTTCATTTTTATCGTTTTAATATAGCGGTTTAAATATAAACATCTAAATAATAAAAAGTTAAGATAAAAATTTTAAATATTTTTTTTTTGTAAATATTTTTAAATAATACATGCTACTAAGTAACAAATCAGTATACAAAATTTATTACTCTGTGTCTGCAGATTACGCAGCTGTTATAACTAAGTGTTCTAGTGACGTCAAAGCGATCATAATGGTATATATTAACCTCCAATTATTTACCACTGATATTTAATATATTAAAATGTTATTTTATTGAAAATATTTTTTTATTTTTTAAGTATAAAATTATAGTTGTAAATTTAACCTGTCAGTTAGAGAAATACGTCAACTCGGAACATATAATCAAAAACTTTTATTTTGGTACTGAAAGTAATTTTATTTTTTCTACTATTCTGTGTAATTATAATGATTTTAAGAATAATAGGTATTACATTAAAGTTCTTTATCTGATTCGTATGTATTTTTTTAGTATATGTTCAAATCTTATTCATAAATAAATAGACCAAAAAGGAAATTACCCTGGTGGTCAAGTTGTACATTTTTTGAGCTTATTCAATTGGACAATTTTTGAAATACAAAACTAATTTTCTACTTTTTTTTGTCATCTTTATTTGATTTTATGCAACCTAGAGTTGAACAGAGTATTTTATCCTAAAAATACAACAAATTAGAAAACTTAGGGAAAAAAACCCGCGTTTCAAAGAATATTAGAACAAGCTTTATTCCTCTCACTCTCTTTCTCTTTCTCTCTCACTCTCTATGTCTCTCTCTCTCTCTCTATATATATATATATATACACTGGCTGCAGAGGCGTGTCTACGGTACGCCCTCCGGGCGGGTTGCCCTAGCGGGCAACGTTTCGGAATGGGATGATTAGGTGTCCAAAATTGAATATCTCGTGTCTAAAAATATTTTTTGTTAGCTGATGAAAAGTGATATAACGAAAGTTAAATTAGAAATTTAACTCTAGAAATTGATACTAACGAATCGGGCTTTTCCGCTAGTGACAGGTACATTCCGGTGCCTACCTTTTGCTTATAGTTCATTATTTTATGAAGAAAAACAATCACATAAATTAAACAAAATCTGATATGGACAACACATGACTTCCTTGTATGCCTATTAAATTAAATTTACACATTTTTTTAAGTACATAAAATTTTATTTGATTAAAAACTTCTGATATTTTTTCTTTTTTTTTTTTTTTTTTTTATTGAATTATTATTCATCTAACATTTTTTTAACAATGGGAGAATAATAATTATTAACAAATCAATATATTTAAATTAAAAAAAAAGGAGATGAAGTCTGATTCGAACCGATGTGCCTTCCCCTAAGATCCAAACATTTCATTAATTAAAATTTCATTTGGTTATAACACTGAAACCAATGAAAATAAGTACCACTTACAGTATATAGTTGAAAAGCTCTCAATGAGGGCTTATTACTGCAGTTAAGAGAAAGTCCAAAATCAAGATTCTTTTGGATTTTGGGCTTTTATGGACACTTTCGGTTCAGTCGATGTAATCAAAAGGGAAGGTGCACAACTAGATGTTACAACAGTCCTAAATCCAAAATATCAACCTCCTACGGCTAATCGTTTTTGAGTTATGCGAGATACATACCTACGTACAGACGTCACGCCGAAACTAGTCAAAGTGGGTTCAGGGATGGTCAAAATGGATATTTCTGTTGAAATATTGAAACCAAAATTTTTCGCGATCACAATACCTCCTATACTTCTTACAAGGAAGTAAAAATATATTATTAATATATATATTTCGCCTATATATCGACATGTTATACACCTAACCACTAAGAGACATGTACTAACGAATCTGGATTTTCCACTAGTGATCGGTATATTCCGGTGCTAAGATAAGACACACACACAAATGCCCTTTAGTAGGGTAGGATGTTTATCTTTTTGTTTTATTATTTTAACAAAATGCAAGTTTCTCATCTTTACATTTCTTAGAATAATCTTTTTATTTTAAGCAATATCAGTAAGTAAAATAAGTAAGTAAAAAGTTGTAACCAAATTATCTTTTTTTTTTATTATAACAAAATAATTAGTTTTTTCATTTTTTGTCTTTATATTTTTATACGTCGGTACCAGATTGAAGAGTTATTGTCAATAGTTTTAAAATGACATCCTCTCCAACAAGGGTGCCAATGAGAGTGGGCGAGGCACAGAATTAAATAAATAAATAAACAAAAAAAAGGGGAAGATTTGTGGAAAAAATAAGATCGCCAGATACACGAATTGTGGGATCGTGTAAGGCCAGGGAGCAACCTTATTGTAGAGGGCCTCGAGGCTTAGACCACACGCAAGAGTGGTTTGAGTCGGGGCGCTTGATGAAGCATTTGGGAGGACCCTAAGGTATGCGGGGAGGGCGCGCTTGACGGAGGGGAATGTGTGGGGTGCATACTCGGACCCTGAGTATACGTAGGTAAGGGAAGGGTAGCCTTCTTGAGGAGGAACAGGCGGGCCATCCACAAGCGGAAAGTCTGCAGGCTCCGATGATTCAAGGGGGACCCCGATGTGAGGGCCTGGTAAGGCCCTCACATGTTATGTGCGTATAGAACTTCAAAATTCGGAAATAGTTTTAGGAAATATGTGTTGGCAGTGGCTCTCAGAGTTATCGCTATTCTTAACTTTCCGGATAAAATGAAATGTTTAGATAAAAAATGTGTTCCCGAAATCAGATATTTAAAATTTTTAATGCAATCAGAAGGATATTGAAGTTATTCAAAAACTACTTTACTCCCAACACAGCATAGTCCAAGAATTTCATCATTCATTTCTTTTGCATTGGAAATGGTTACATATTTTAACCATGTTTTATTTGAATATCTATGAAATTCAAATAGTTAATTTAAGGGTGATATTAAAATTTAAGGTCTTAGATATTTCTCGAAGTTTGAGCTCGATTTTGAACCGAACGTACACGTTGCTCTTCATGTCTTTGAAAACATTCTAGCGTAGATTCACGTTGCTTACGATTATAAATTCTAATTGCCCTAGAAGTTCTTCCAACCAATCTGTGACCTCGTCGAGCTAGGCGTTATGAAAATATTAATACCAAATTAAACTCAAATCTGTACTGATCGTGTGTATGGCTTACCCTGATGGAACGTCTTCTTGGTTCAGATTATAAAAATCTACAGAGAACTTTGCTGTTTGAGCTTAAGTTCTCACGAGTCGCCGTCAGAGTAGACAATCACTTAAATTTAGTAAATCACATAATAAGTGACTGAAGAAGTCGATATTGATATAGAGAACGATCGATATAGATAAAGGCAGTATCTTTCGATATAGATAACGACATTAAATTCGGCAAAAGAAGTTCTATGTTATCTGTTTATATTTTTTGCATTTATGATTTATATAGTGATGAGTTTTGAACTGTGGTAAACATTTCGGGGATCATAAGAAAGTTACAGTTAAAATTTCGTAATGATTGATACAGTAATTTTCGAGGTTATCGGGAATAAACGAAAAAGACGTTCTCTATGTAATAGTGGGATATATTTCACTGTTTATTCACCTTTTTATTAAGTTATTTTATTCTTTTGTTCTTACTTCATTGTTAGAATTTAATTATTGTTTTTAAAAAAGCTATGATAAATTGTATTCTTTTAAGGAATATTTTTATTTATTATTATCATCATCGTCGTCACATTTTTATACAATAATCTAGTTGATTGTTAGCTACCTGACTATTTATTTAACATTAGCCTCTTAATTAGTTTTTAAATAAGATAAAAATTTTTCTTGATTTTATTACGAAAAGATCCTTAATCAATTTTTTTAATGTTAAAACGAAAAAGTGTTACATAAGTTTTTATTTATTTTCTTAAATTTGAATTATTTATAATAAATTATTATTTGTAGATTATGTTTAATTTGCATTATAACTTATTAAAAAAATAATGATATATCAGGAAAACTGGGGCTAATTGGAATTTTAAATTACATTACAAGAGAGGTAAAGGTTATAATTTAGTATATATTTATAAAAGCTGTCATCCAAGTGATATATCATTCAATCTTTTTCTTCTCGATTTAGGTCTGATATGAACCGTGTCAACAACTTAACGAATGATTTTTAATCTTTTTACTCCGGTAATCTTTCATTTTTTGTGAATGGAGCTGTTTTTCCCTCTTCAGACCACGTCAAGTTATTATTGACTTGTTTGGTTAGTTCTTGAAAACCTCTGAAATTTTTTATTTTGTTTCGAAATGTGTTCTGGTCTTGTTTTCCTTCACCGGTAATGTTTATTTCTTGCATCTCTTTACGGATATCATCGATCCATCTATTGTTCTTTTGAGTTCTGATGTACGTGAGGATACGTTTTGTGATTCTTATTTCATTCATGCGAGAAATATGGCCATAGAATTGGGTTTTGCATTTTCGGAATATATAGGGGTGTTTTTTGCAGTGTGTGTTGATTTCCACGTCGGTTCTGAGTTTTTAGTTATCATCAGTAATAGTGGTTAAACAGGGCTAATGCGTCAAGTACTCCTGACTGCCGCAATAAGCGCTAATATCGCAGTACGCCATCTTGAAAATTTCCTTTTTCCCTGTAGGAAATTCCCTTTTCCCTCAGGGTGTAGCCAACCTAATTATTTTTTAGACTTTAAATATTAATTACATTGGTCAACAAAATTTAATTTCTTGTTTCTTAAATGAGAGTGAGTGGCTGATTATAGAGTCTTTCATGCTGGTTTCATATATGTTAATTGATTTTTTTCTATCGGGCTCAGCTTTTTGTAATTGTAATTTCTTTTGAAACAAAAATGTGTGGTGAACGTAATATGACAATCCATTGCATCCATTTCGTAATCATCTAAAATGTATTTCTTTTGGATTTGCTGTAGTAGAACCCTCTTTAGGTTCCAACAATAATCAGCTAACATTTTTTGGTTCCATTTTCCCTGTTATCGTGTTTCCATTGTAGGTATCTCCTGGTGAAAGTGTTCTTCATGTTCATCATTGATAGTAACGAAATTGTTAAGGAAAAATCCAAATGTGAATGTAAGAAATGGATTTTGAGTGACATGTTACACCCAATATATTTGTAGTTTTGAAGGAGTTCACTCACAATTTCTCTGTAGTTACTGGCCTTATGGTTTCCAAGGAATTTGTTTACTAACTTTTTGAAATGACTTCCATGCAGCAACCTCCAAATTATTCAAACATTTTTCAAACGCCGGATCACTCGTTGGTTTTCTTATATGTGGTCTAACAAATATACCTTCCTTTCGTTTAACATCGCTTATATTAAAGAATTTGTTTTTTAGAAACTGAAACCCTGTACCATTACGATCCATTTCTTTAATAAGATTTATGAATAAACTTAATGGTGGTAGATAAACTTTTTCTGGTTTTACTAATGGTTTTAATGACTAACATCATTCTTCTCTCCTATAGTCAGTACCTCTCTCTTTAACCACTGCTCTTTTATGTAATGGTCTTTCCTATCCTGCTCAATACAAGTTTCATATTTTCATAACACTCCTTCATGTGAACAGCGTATACTAATGGTTGGTACTGATGGGTAGTTATTTCCAATATGAATAGACCAGTTTTCAAACTAAGCTTTGACGAGTCAATAAAAAGTCGCCATTTGTCAGGATGATGCGTATGTCCTAAAGCTTCCAGTAAAGAGTTCACATCATTACAGTATACTAAGATTTCGTACTGAGAGAAGAAATGTTTAAATTCTGACTGTCTGTCACAGAAAGCACTTATTTTAGTGTTTGGTTGTGAAAAAATGCCATCCTTTCAGTCTTGATACCAGTATTTGTGCTTGATTCTTTGAAAAATTTAGATTACGAACCAGATCATTTAATTCTGACTGATTAATTAAATGGGGTTCACTATATCTATTTTTAAAAAAATTTGGATCTCTTTCTTCATCGCCTGATATGTCAGCAAGATTCGATATTTTCATCTTCATCTAAGTTCCATGTATATTTACTTTTTTTAAAGAAGTGGAGGAACCCCATTTACGGGCGCCGAAGCAGTGTAGGACTCACTAATAGGTTCCGCAAGATGATATTAGGTGCGTATGTATTCCTGCGCACTACCGACTAAACTTCTATCCCTAGCTACCCCCTTCCTGGTACAGATTGTGAGCATTTAATCAGGAAGGGGATAATACGCCCACACACACAATCGAACACCACGCAGAAAGTCATACTCACGAACAAAATCAAATAAGGCAAAAGCGCACTTCACATGCAACACAACATAACAGCAACCATAAACTACACACGTCGCTACATATCACAAGCCAACAGCAACACATCAATCACACACACACACCCACACCGCATCATAAACACATTCTTCAACAACACACACATTCATAAACAGTTATGGTTCCATGTATCTGGTGGTACTGGAATTGGTAGCTCGTTGGCTATGTGGCACTGGCCGCATGGTAGAGGGAATATTTGTGAACGTATTCGTTTAAATATGCATTTATTTATAACGTTCACAAAATGCTATGTTTGTAGAGTTCATGCATGATACTACCTGAAAATAAGAAAGGTAGTTACAAAAAAACTAAGCCTGATAGAAGAATTCTGATTTCGTATTTGAAACCAGCATTAATAATACTATAAAATCAGTTATTCACTCTCATTTAACAAAATCATTGTTAATCAGTGCTATTTCAATATTTCAAAGGCTGGTAGCACTGACGTATAGCTGTAGTAGTCGCCTTGTAGGTAGTGACGTCACAGTTGAGCGAGAGAATTAAATAATCGAATAATATTTAAAGCGTAAAAAAGTAACTGTATAGGTTTCGAATTCGGTCACTCTGTCAGTCGGGATCGCGGCCTCAGCATCTCCCCGACCGTCACTGCTGAATATGTTCTGTATAAGTTGTGAAGTTACATTAGTTTAGTAAGTACCAACTGTAACCGCCACCGCCACACACATATGTAGTTTAAATAAATAAACGATTCTGTGTGTGTGCGCGCGCGTGTGTAAATAAAATATAGACATCCCTGTATAGTATTTTATCATATTTAATAAAGTTCATTTTTTCTTTACATTTATGGTTTTTGTTATACCTAAGGTATTTTTTATTCTTTTGATTGTTGAATCTTTATTTTGTGTTTTATAACTATATTACAGCCGTATCTACTACATGACGTAGTTTTAGGTAAATGAGAATTTCTCTTTTTTATTAATAATACTATTTTCTATTTTGTTTAAATAAAACTGTCGTATTGAAGTAAATTTTTTACAAACGAATATTGTAAAACGAATAATTAGAAAAAGATAAAGGGTCCTAATTGATATGAAAATCTTAAAAGTCATGTGCTTCTAAAAACTACTCGCCCAGTAATTATCATTATTAAAAATAAAATTAATTTTTCAACGTATGTTATAGAAAAAAGTAGTATAGTTTCCTTACTGAAACATGTATTTATTAAAGATTTTTGGTCGTAGACAACAGAACCAAAAATCAAAATAATTATAAATATACACTGAATTTAAAATAAAAAATATTAATTTTCAAATAAAATCTGAAGCGTTGATTCTAGGATTCTAGTAATTTTTAGATAATGTTGAAGAGTCAAATTTGGTTTTCTTCGTTAAAATTGTAATCAGTGATGTTAATTTTTTTACAACTTCCTTTGATAAACTAAATACTGTAGTGCGAAAGTAGTATTATAAAATCAACCATTATCAACTGAAGGAGAATAATAAAATTTAACTTATAAGTGAAGTTATTTTAAATTATCTATTGCAATAAAAATTATAATAATTGATTAAATTAATATACTTTTCGATTTTCTTTTTAAAGTAAATTTAAAAATAATATCTGTTTATTTTATGGCCTTGTGTTATGTGTAAAAATATGAGTATTGTGTAATAGTATGAATGAAAATTAAAAGGACAGAATCCGATTACGAAAGCTGTATAATAATATTAGGTAACATGTTAATGTAATCTGATGTTTTTAACCTCCGTTTGTCTCTTCAAGTAATGTAGTAGGGATAAATGCATTCTTAGAAAAACTAACGTGTATGTTTATTAATTTGTGGGTCGTAACTTCCAACATTGTTCAATTTTTTTCATAAATATGGTATTGAAGTTTTCATTTTATTTGTGTTTTCATAACAAAGCAAAATGTAAAAAATATTTTTCAATTTTTAAAATAATTACTGTAATTCTGAACAGATTAGTTAATGAAGTTTGCATTTTTTTGCGGTTTTCCAAAATCGCTAAAATTGCTCTTGTAAAAACGCTACTGAGCTTGATCAGATTTTCTAAAGGGTGTCGGGGTTAGGAGGACTAATTTTTCTTTACGGTTTGGAGTTTCCTGAATACGATTCCGCAGTGTTTATGTACATATGTTTGTATAAGATATTTTTATCTTATAAAAATATCTTAACAAATATAACTTAATATCGTAACAAACTTTGACGAATCTTGGTGGATTATGTATTGATTTTCAAGCGAATCTATTCGCAAGAACCGGAGTTAAGAGCCAATAAACGGGTATTTGGGTACATTTTCTACCTTTTTCGTTCTATTGGGCGCAATTTTTAACAGGTTTTGATGAAACATGGTAGTTAATTAAATAGACAAATTGTAACAACGGAAAAACTATTTAATAGAATAGACAGAAACTGTCTGACGTTCAAGTTGGCACCCCTGATAGAAAATATCAGCTGTTCAAAAATAACTTCAATTATTATAATATATTTATTTATTACAAAATGTCTGCTCCGTTTGAAACGTATTCCTTGGAAGAACAGTATGCTGTGATAAGATATTTATTTTCTGAAGGTGCAACATCTGCTGAAATTCACTCGCGAATTTAAAATAGTATGGTAAAAAGTGAATTTACCGTGAAAATTTTTATAAGTGGATTGAACAGATTACAATCGGAGAGTAAAAATGCACCTATTTTCACCGTACCGAAAGACCGGTGTTAGTTTTGACTGACGGTTTGAAAAATCGGCATTTATGATATTATTCGTTACGACAAACAAATAAAAATTTGGGAAATCGCAGAATTTGAATGGCGAGTATTAGTACTGTGAATTTGAATGGCGAGTATTAGTACTGTCTATTCAATTATCCATAATAAGTTAAATTAACACAAAACGCAAGAATTTTTTTTCTTGATCATTCCGCCAAATAAGCTTGAAGATGGCCGTGAGATGTGGACCTGGAATTTTGTAGTGTATGAAAAATGTCATGCCTGACCGAGATTCGAACCCGGGACTTCCGGCATGAAAGGCCGAGACGGTACCATGTAATCGTTTTTGAGTTATGCGAAATACATACGTACGTACAGACGTCACGCTGAAACTAGTCGAAATGGATTAAGGGATGGTCAAAATGGATATTATTTCCCTTGAAATCTGAAAACCGAAATTTTTCGCGATCACAGTACTTCCTTTACTTCGTACTAGTTTACGGCATCGTACCTTTCTCTGTACCCTAATAAATTCTTCATCAAAATAATTTAAAATCTATTTATTCAGTTTCATTTTAGAGCTAAATTTGTTGGGAAAATGAACTAGGTTTACTGTTTACAGAACAACTAGTATTTTATTCTAGTTTTTTAGAGTTCATATTTATTGCGTATGGGATTTCTCTCTCTCTCTCTCTCTCTCTCTCTTCTGTCAGTCTCTCTCTCTCCCTGTGTGTGTGTGTGTGTGTGTGTGTGTGTGTGTGTGTGTGTGTGTGCGTGCGTGTGTGTGTGCGTGCGTGTGTGTGTGTGCGTGCGTATTGTGTGTGTGTGTGTGTGTGTGTGTGTGTGTGTGTGTGTGTGTGTGTGTGTGTGTGTGTGTGTGTGCGTATTTGTGTGTAATTTTATATAAATATTGAAAGAATTATGTGAAGAAGAAATATATTTTCTCACCATAAAATTCTTTTTTTCGTACCTGTATTGCACAATAGACAGTTACACAGTAGTTCCTAACTATGCAGTTATCGTACTGTTATTTGATTATAATGTAAAATTGTTACGTGAGATATTTTTTCGATTTGTTTGAGGACGCTCTTGTATGTTATCTTACTCTAGATATACTCTACCTAGTTATAACCAGAAAAATACATTAGATTACCCTTAACCCATACTTAAAACCATTTCATGATAAATAATTCCTCCCTCCGTCACCATGTAGGATATTATTTTCTTAATTTTTACGAAGTTCGATATATTTTTAAAATATATCGATTAAAATCGGTTGTGTAGTTTTAATGTCTATTTTTAAATGATGTAATTTACCATTTTTAAATCAGAGGCCATTCTGATTCAAATGCTGAGATATTATAGAGTTCATGGGAGTGTTAGTGGACTATTAATTAATTCTATTAATCGGTTAGTTTTCCTAATTCCTATGTAAAACTATAAGTTATCATAAAATGAACTTAACTTACTTAAGAGGACATCTCGAGTATTGTTTAGTTAATGCCTACCAATTTAAAAATATGTAAATATAGATTTCTATTAATATCATCCAATATTATTAACTATGTAATTCGTGACATAAATATTATGTACAAAATTATATTGTAATATGTTATATATTTACAATATTTATAACTATGTTAATCTTAACGGTTTTTTTTTTTTATTATTTATATTTGATTCAGCACGCGATAGCCTCATTTGTAATTTTACTGTTACTTTTACTGAATTTTAAACGCACGTGATAGAAACGTAATAAAAAATACATGAGTATTATGTTTTAATATACGTAATAGGTTGTGAACTAACTGAGGAACGGGCGAAAACCTTCCGTTATATTAGGTCATTCTATTGTTAATAACTGTATATATTCGGCTTACTATGATCTATGTCCGGACATAGGTCATTTGCTTTGAAAACAACTGAGGTCAATGAAATATTTTGGAATATATATATTTTTATGTAAAAAAATTTATTTATATTTTTTTATACTCTGGTATTTTTAGCGTTGATGAGTTTATTTAGAAATTATAAATAATTATTGTTTACCAATCAAAATTTAGTGATTTATAATGCATCATCACATAATGTAATCTTTATTTTAAAAACAAGATATAATTTTGTTGTTATTTTGTAATTTTTTCAGGTATGTATATCACTGTTAAAAAAATAATAATTTTATTTATTCTCTTAAACATACTGGTAGATTTTAGAGCGAGGTTGGACTGTATATTCATGGGTGATGAATGAAGACAACTCCTTTTTGCTTGTTGAATAATGGTTTAATGAATTGTCGTCTTGACAGTTAATATAATGAATTGTAACATAACGTGTAACTTGACATATAAGAATAGAAAATATAAAATTAAATAAAACATTAAAGCTAACGTTCATCCGAACAAAGAATGGTGTCCATCCGGACTAAGAGTATGACGTAACACTGATTGTCCATCCGGAGGAAATGAAAAATGCGACCGCACTGTGCGGGATTCTAACGTAGAATGCTAGTACGTCTTAACTCTCCAGTGAGCGCTAGCACCCACTAAATTGCAGCACCGGACCGCTCGACGTGGAACGGAACACATACTACATAAAAAAATTGCGTAATGAAGTACAGTGTGTTCTTCAATGCAAATAATATTGTATTCGGTATAATGTAATAAAATTATTTTATACCTAGCATTTATCATTATTTTATTTACATGCGAAAACAAAATTAATCGTAATTACAAACGAAATTGAACGATAAGAACACGGATAATTATCAGAATAAATTAAATTTATCATAATTACGATAATAACAGTAATACAAATCAATGTAACACTGGTACATTATACCAAAAATCTACTATAATAATCTTTTTTTTTTTTCATTTTTTATCGATTTTAACATTTATAAATTTTACGTTTAGTCGACCAATAAAATAAAAAAATTAAAATGATTTTAATGAATCGATCTCAAGTACATTATCTTCGTTATGCATTTATTACATTATAATTATCTTTTTCTTGTTCCTTTGCAAAAGTACAATTATTTTTTCAATTACAAAGTACTATTTTATTAAATTGTATATCTTAGATAACTATCACAGCTATTCAAAAGATTTGTGTTTCGTACTAATCACCATTATCTAGTCCACAGTAAATAATAATTTTATAAAAAAGACCGTGATAAGCAGCTACTGACATATAAACTGGATATAGAGTTACTCTTAAAAATCCTTCATTAAGTGACGAAGAAAAATACAAAGAAAAAAAATTCAATAATAAAAGATATAAGAGAGCCAAAAATAAAATGTACAGAATATATATTTTTTAGAGGTGGGAAATAAGTTTTAAAAAAACATTTTTTTAAAAATATTTAGATATAGGTTAAGTTTAACAAATTGCTTAAGTAAAATTTTTTCTAAATGTAACACCCACTTCAGTAAAGGCTAAAATAAAAAAAGAATATTCTCAAAAACCTTTTCTGCATTTTACATCCGAGGTTTACAATTTTTAAAAATAAGAGATCGAAAAAAAATACATATATATATATATATATATATATATATATATATATATATATATATATATATATATATATATATATATATTCAGTTTTAGAGGTGGGGGGTTGGGGTTGATTTTTTTGAAAAGATTTTTTTACATTATTTATACAGGTGTATCACGAAGTTCTCCGGGGATGTTCATAATATATTCTACTCATGAAAATAATGGAAAAGGCTCATATAAACATAAAATGCTTCGTTTGCGAGTTAAGGCTAGTGAAAGATTTCGCTTGGATTTCAGATATACCGGTGAAATGAGGTCGTACTGAATTTTTTAGGATGTTAATTAAAGGACAAAAATTAGTGGTTTGGAGGACACTTGAAAAAAAAACAAAACTTATCCTTATCATATACGGCCTTTTTAACAACTACATCCAGGAGACGATCCGCTTCGCTTGGAGTTCTGCAACTGGTGGAATACAAATTGACAACTCTACAGGTATGTTTTGTTGCCAACGAGGCAAATTTCACTCAATACGGTGTCAATAACTTACGCATTGAGCATGCATGGACAGAAGTAAATCCCCATGAAACGGTGGAAGGTAATTTTCAACACCACTTAGCGTCAATGTATGGTGCGACCTTCTTCACAACCAGCTGTTTGGACCGTTCATATTATCTGGCCGCTTAAATGCTGAGGTTTGTTCACTTTCTTCAAGAGGAATTGCCGCAGCTCCTTGAAGATCTTCCTATAGCGTCGAGACGCCAACTATACTTTCAGCACGATGGCGCGTTTTCTCACCTCTCTTCTGCCCCTTTCCATTCACTTAAGTCATAATTTCCCTGAAAAATGGATCGGTCATAGAGGTCCACATTCCTCGCAATCAAGATATCTTCTAACACCTATCTAACATCTTTAGACTTTTGCGTTTGGTGAAAAAATTGTATACGAAACAAAAATACATTCACTTGAGGAATATTAATTATCCGCATTACGGATGCGGTTGAGCAACTTAAGAACAGCCCTAATGAAATAAAAAGTGAAACAAATGGAGTACAGAAGCGTGCAAAGAAATGTGTTGAAAATGACTGGCTTATTTTTGAAAATTTATTACAAACTGATATATATAATGCACTTTTGTCCAGTGTACTGTTTGTAAATAATATTCGAATTTTCCTTATCTTTCTTTGTTTTGTTTTACTTATCTTACACCATTTTCTTCAGAATTAAATTTTCTACAAGTTTTGTTTTGAGTTTATGTGTTTATTACTCATTTAACAAACTTAAAAAACAGGGGTTTTTACCCCGTAATTTATTGACTTTCAAGAGATTTTTAAAAAGCTACTGCACATAAGGTTCTGAGACCTGTTTTATTAGATTTTTGGTCAAAAACCATAAGAAGTCACTAATTCTGTCCCTTAATAACATCCTAAAATTTTCACTACGACTCATTTTACCGGGGTAGCTGAAATACAAGCGAAATCTGTCACTATTTGTAACTCACAAACGAAGCATTTTAGGACGTATTTTTATATGAACTTGTTCTATTATTTTCCCGAGTAGAATAGGTTATGAAAGTCCCTGGAGAACTTTGTGATACACTTGTATATTCAATTTGGGTTAACAAAATAGCTTAAATAAAGTTTTCTCTAAAATGTCTGTGAAAGAAATCGAAATTAGTTTTTTCGCGATATTCCCTCACTCCTTTAACGAATTAAAAAAAAAAAATTAATATGAACAATGACCCACATATAATAATATCTGAGCCTGATCTGAAGAAATTGGTCAATCTTGAGGTATAAGGCCAAAAGCAGTTTGACGCACATACATACGTATGTTTTTTTTTGGTCTAGATCATTGATTCTCAAACTTTTTCCCCACCGCTCACATTGAGAATCAAGAATTTTCTGGCGCCCCCAAAATGTTTAAATTCATCAAAAATAATAATTGCAATTGCTGTTTTTAAGATGCACTCTTAAAAACAGAAACTAAAATTATTGTGTTTAAATGTGGCATATCCAATTTCCGAGTTGAAACTTATATTTTAAATGAGTGCAGTTAAAACGTATATTTAATCATATTTGGAAGTATTTTTATTAAAATTTCTTTCAAAAAAATTACAATTGTATCTATATATATTTACATAAAAACAATAGTGATAACATATTCAATATAACATTACAATAATTAAAACAAAGATTTCAGTTGAAAAATTATACTTACATTAATGTGAAGGATGAATCTGATGTACCTTAACGAGTTTTGTTAATATCAGGCTCGAATTTACTTAAAAATACCCGTAAATCGCTGCGTTCGGTAACATGCAGCCGATTTCTCTTTTTGGTTAGCAACGTTGCTAACGTAATGCATACGACAATGGGAATGTTATCAGAAATAGTTGAACAATCGACCGTAATCCTGGGTACAGTTGCGGGATTGGCTTTTGGAGCCAGAATTGTCGGTAGCCATTCTTGAATTTTATTTTTATTTCTTCGTTTATTGTCAGTTCTATAAGTTGTTCTTCCAACTGGGATGATCCTGCTGTATTGACATTTCAAAAAGGATCCAACACCCAGTCTGTTATGACCATATTTAAAATGTCCTGGAATCGTTCTTTGAAATCAAGTGTTCCTTTAATTTTTTGTATTAGTGTTGTAGGTATTTAATTTTAGTTTGAAATATGAGGAAAATGTAATTTTTGCATTTTTTTTTAAATCAGACATCGCCTTCCTAGACCGCCTGAACACCCTCGATTTTCTGTGAGTACCGCCTCCCCTGAAGGCCTCCAAGGCCCACAAGAGGGGGCGTTATCATACCCTTTGAGAACGAATGGTTCAAATGAACTAGATCGACCTGAATCGTAAATCTTTACAAAAACCCCGATACCCTATTTTAACATGTTCACTATACTTTCCTCTTTAATATAGCTATTCTAGCTATATTCGCCGGGAAAATAATACCCCTTTAATATAACTTTATAAAATTAAAATGTACCAATAATTTTTTAGTCTCAGGCATTCCCATTTGAAAACGTAAATTTAGTGTATTTTTACTTTCTTGTATGAAGTAGTGAAAGTTTTGTGATCGTGAAAAATTTCGGTTTCCAGAATTCAACGGAAATATCCATTTTCAATAGTTTCGGCATGACATCTGTACGTACGTACGTACGTACGTATGTGCTATGTATCTTGCATAACTCAAAAACGATTAGCCGTAGTATGTTGAAATTTTGGATTTAGGACTGTTGTAACATCTAGTAGTGCTCCTCCCCTTTTGATTGCAATCGACTGAACCAAAAAAGCTAAAAATCGAAAAAAAATTTGGATATTTTACTTTTTCTTAACTGCAGTAATAAACCCTCATTGAGAGCTTTTCAATGATATATCATAAGTGGTACTTATTTTCATTGGTTCCAGAGTTATAGCCAAATAAAATGTTAATTAATGAAGTATTTGGATCTTAGGGGAAGGCACATAGGTTACAATCAGAGTTCATCTCCTTTTTTAAATTTTATTTTAAATATATTGATTTATAATGATTATTTACCTCTCATTTAAAAAAAAAAAAATTACAATGAATAAATAATTCAATAACAACAAAAAATAAATTAAAAAATATCATAAGTTTTTAATGAAATAAAATTTTATAAATTTTTCATTTTAAAAAAAATTTGTAAATGTAATTTTGGAAGTCATGTGTTGTCCACATCTATTTTTTTTTTTTTTGTATATTTTAGCACTGTCTATTGGCGATATTTCTTTTAACAATGAAAATGGTTTAGATTTTAAATGAAAGTTTTATAAATGGTTTTTAAGTGTAATCCTGGTTTCCAATTAAACTTTTGTATTTTTTTTTATTTTAAAATTAAAAACTACGCAACTGGTTTTTTTTTAGAAATTGTGTTATTATTTCTCATTCTACCGTGGTTTATAAAAAAAAATAAACTGGAAAGTATCATCATCGCAGTTAAAGTAAAAAGGTTTTTGTCTCAAAAATCTTTATTTTCTTTGGTAGTTCTTTTGAAGTGCATGTTGGAACAGTTTTTTTAAAACTGATCAATCAGGGGAGATTTTGCTATTAAATTGTTGATAACATAAGTTATTAGGTAGGTATTAAGGGATTGCTATAACTCAAAAGAAGTTGGAATTTATGAAATAAAAAAATTGAATATTTTTTCAATTAAAAGTAATTTAAAGAAAGTGTTTTTTATTTCATTTTTGTACAGAAATGTAAAAAAAAAATCATGGTATATTATATATCGTTACCTCAATTTAAAAAACAGGTCTGCAAACACTTAGTTTTCTATCTTTTGTTATTTCGACGTATTAAAGTAGTTTATGTTTAAACCATTTAAAAATTACATTCATTATGAAAAAAATATGTTTGTAATTTTGATGTTTTATTAAATTTCCAAATATGATTTTAATAATGCTATCTTTTATTATTAACTAAAAATAACAACACGCCGATTTCCATGGGGGAGTGGTAGCATCTCGGCCTTTCATCCGGAGGTCCCTGGTTCGAATCCCGGAAGTATATGACATTTTTCATATCCTAAAAAATTCCATTTCATATTGTTTACATTGCACACGCTTCAAGCTTTTCTAGTGATTAAATCATTTTAAAAAAAAATCATATATTTTATTATTAATAAAATTGTACTATCTCTTCAAATAGTATTTCGAAAGTTAGGATTACTCTGAAAATTGTTACAGTGGATCACTATGTACATGATTTTGTCTTTTCCCGTAATTCTCTATTTATGAAATATTAAAAACTTGAAATTTTCTACTTTCTGAAGAATATAATTCAGATTGGCTGTGTGTGTGTGTGTGTGTGTACGCGCGCGTATTTGGGCGCGGATGTAGAGACCAGCCGTCATTTTACTTTATAAAAAATACTTAGGGTTAGAAAATATTCGATAATAAGCATTAAACAATTAAATTTATTAAACTATTCTCTTTTTTTTGCTTTGATTCATTTTGAAAAAAGAAAACATATATATACGTATACTCTGAATTCAAAAACATATTGAAAGTATGTTATATTATTGTAACGTAATATTTCGCAATAGAATTTTTTTTGCGTATCGTGGTCCTTTTCTCTTACTTATTTAAATATAATTTTAGGTAATTTTTTCTTGTATATTTACTAAGTTCAAACACCTTTAAGTGAATGCGGCTATTAGTTAGGCGTATATATAGCTAATCTACATTCGGAAAATTGCGTTTCTTTTCTGTTTTGACTGTAGTTTGATACTATCGTAGGAAAAAGAACTATGTAATAAGATGTTGTAATGTAATGACTTCTCATATTTCTTTTAAGGTGCGATGTAGTAATTTATTATTCGTAATTTTTAGAACACAAGAAGAATCGAGTTCAAGTTGTTTTGTTAAAATTCAATTTTAGTTTGACCCCGAATTGGATGAAGAATTATTTAACTTGAATACATGAATATATTTTTATTGACGTATAGTTATTTATCATACGTCTAAAGGTTTTCCTTTTAATTTCTGATAAACTGTTTTACGTGTCGACCTTATTACAAACGCAAGTGGAATTACTCAAAACCTAGTTTTTGTTTGGTAATAAAAATTCGTTCAGTTATAATTCGCAATTATTTCATTTTCATTTTTCTCATGTAGAAAAAGTGTAATTTCGGGGTAAAAGAGTTTTGAGTTTATAGATTTAATTATTAAAAATACATACATATAGAGAGAACCGATTAATCTAACTTTAAAAAGAAATCTTAAAAAATTTCGTAAGTCTTTACATCATCAGCTGTTAATTTCTACTTGTCTAATTTTTCTTAGTTACAATTTAAGAATTAACTATGACTACAAATATTAAGTTTTCATAATGCGTGAAGTCGTTTAAAGTTACAGTAAAATAAAAAAAAACACATTTTTACTTTAAAATATCTATATTGAAAGGGAAAATATATTGATCATGTCAAAAATAGGTTGTCAGGTTTTTGTTTGCAAAACTTTACGTTTTAGGATTCAACTAGTACATCTAAACCAAAAAATCTGATGTGGACACCACATGATTTCCTTGTACATCTTCATTTACATTTTAAATTTTCACATTTTTTAAAATGAAAGTACATAAAATTTTATTTCATTAACAGCTTCTGACATTTTTTATTTTTATTTTTGAATTATTGTTTGTATTTTTGAATATATTTTTGAATTATTAATCATTAATCAATATATTTCAACTAAAAAAAAGTTAAAAAAAGGAGATGAAGTCTGATTCGGCGATATGCCTTCCCCTTAGATCCAAATATATCATTAATTAAAATTTTATTTGGCTATAACTCTGGAATCTATGAAAGTAAGTACCACTTACGATATTTCGTTGAAAAGTTCTCAATGAGAACTTATTACTGAAGTTAAGAAAAAGTTCAAAATCCAAATTTTTTTGAATGTTGGGCTTTTTTGGACACTTTTGGTTCAGTCGATTGTAATCAAAAGGGGAGGTGCACAACTAAATGTTACAACAGTATTAAATCCAAAATTTCAACATCCTACGGCTAATCGTTTTTGAGTTATGCGAGATACATACGTACGAACAGACGTCACGCCGAAACTAGTCAAAATGAATCCAGGGTTGGTCAAAATGGATATTTCCGTTGAAATCTGAAAACCGAGATTTTTCGCCATCACAATACTTCCTTTATTTTGTACAAGGAGTAAAAACATATGTATATATATATATATTTGTTGCACTGCTTTTGATCTTTTATCTCAGGATTGAACCATTTCTTCAAACCTGGCTGAAATATTTTTGTATACGGGGAATTGATCATATTTATTTTTTATTTTTTAATCTATTAGGGATGGGGTCCATAATCTATTCTCTCTTGGAGTCCATTCCAATATCTTCTTAGGCCATCTACACTCCTCCATTCTCGAAACATGGTCGTACCATTGTAGTATTCCAAATCATCAATCACTGTACCGGTTGCTCCATATTCACTCACGATCCAAAATTCGGATCGGAATGCATTCTCAAACTCCGTTCATCTTAAAAACAATTTAAATGAAATATATAACTGCCAGATAAATAGAAAGACACAGCAGCAAGGGATAGATATCCAGGCTCTAAAATAAATAGGGGGATAAAATATTACATCACGAAACACTAGCGTTCCGTTCAGTGCACACACAATAATAAAGATTTTAACGAACATTTTGATTATTTGTTACTAATTTTACGAATTATTCTTTGATAACTTTTTTTTTGGAAACAAAATAAGTCAATAGAAAAATAAGTAAGAATCTTATTAATAGAAAAATAAGTAAGTCTGATAATTTTCAACTTTACAACCAGTAAAGAAATTAAACATTTAACTTTTGAAAATGCTGTTAATTAGATAAATATTATTTCTAATTTGTGTGTGTGTGTGTGTGTGTGTGTGTGTGTATGTATGTCTATCTTGTATTTTTTATTATAAATTGTTATAATAAAATTTCTTTAGTTATTAGTTACACAAAAGTAGTAGATTTTTCATGTTGCTTAAAAAAAGTTTTTTTAAAATCTCTGAATAGAAATGATTGAGGGTTATAAATAGGGGATAATATAAATCCTTCTAGGAATATATAATAACCCACCGGGTTGGTCTAGTAGTGAACGTGTCTTCGCAAATCAGCTGATTTCGAAATCGAGAGTTCTAACGTTCAAATCCTAGTAAAAGCAGTTACTTTTATACGGATTTGAATACTAGATTACGGATTCAGGTGTTCTTTGGTGGTTGGGTTTCAATTAACCACACATCTCAGAAATGGTCGACCTGAGACTGTACAAGACTACACCTCACTTACACTCGCACATGATCCTCCTCATTCATCCTCTGAAGTAATACCTGACGGTGATTCCCGGAGGCTAAACAGGGGCAGAAAGGATATATATATGATCTATTATAATATTATAAAAATATAAATTCTGCTAGGATTTATATGCTTAGTTTTTTATGATTACTGATTCGAATTCTGTTGTTATTAATGTTTAAAGGTATAAATATCTTAACATGATTAAAAGCACGTATCCTTTTCATTTTGTAGTTGGTAGTTAGCCTGATAAATAATTATTTATTACAGAGCCGTGAATTTACACAATAACTTTCGTTATAATTTTATTACAGGGGTTTACGCATTTATAATCTAGTCTCTGCTAACTGGTTTTGTGTGTGTGTGTGTACAAACACACACCAATAATGGATTGTCACGAGTTACGCGTCACCAGTATCACGAATTACTTTGTCATTACATGATTTATTATTTCTTAAAACTGATCTATGATTTTTTTTTTAAATACGTATTTATTAGATCTATCTGTCTTTTTTTAATGCTTAAGTACTAGTTAATTAATAATAAATAAATATTATATTTATTACGAAATTGGAACAGGTAAATAAATTATTCATTACTCGGTGACGTCACAGTTACGTTGAAATATTTCACTATTGTGTTCATAGTTTTTCTCTCACCTTTCCCCTCTCTGTCTTATCTGCCTGTCTCTCTTTCTTTCTTCTAGTATTAGTGTAGATTTAAAGATTATAGGCAGACAGACGTCTGAAGAATGCATTAAACTTAAAATTTTTCCATTGTTAGGAAAATAGATTTGTTGTAGAGTTAACATTATTGAGTTTAACAATGCGGTTGTAGTGTCTGCGTACTGTGTAGCATTGAACTATAGTAAACAATTTATATCTATCTGGTTGATTATTAATTTTTATTAGCAGTATATATATGCAAACAGATCAGTAGCTATGATGAATCGGCTGTTATAATGATGAATACATAGCTGAGGAGGGAGATATATAATATATTTAACAATAAAAATTATTTTAGATTATTTATTATGTGCTATTATCATTAATAATAACTCAATATGATTATTAATATATAACTTCATTAAGTTCAACGTACACTTGAATTATTTTCTTTAGAATTTGTGGTAAATAAACTTAATATTTCACGTGTAGGAAAACAAACATACATTTATAAATATTCAAATTACCTAATTGATAAAAAAATATAATTACAATGATATGTACATTTACGTCTACTTCAGTCTCGGGAAGAACATGATAATGAGGATTGAAATCTCAATCCTCATCATCAGTGATGATGAAATCATTAGTGATGGGGGACTGAAATCTCCAGTTATTAGACAGGATAAAAGAATCTGTGAAAACAGACTGGACAGATCATCCTAACTGATACCGGAATTTGATGGAAGATATAAGATGCAGATATTCATTTTAAATGGTGCTAATATCTTGACTGAGATTGCAGGAATATTTGTCTACAACAGAATACGCGTGGCCAATACGATTTCCTTCAGGAAAACAGCCACACCTTCATCCTTTGCCCTCAGTTTGACGGTCGCATCTTTTGCGTATGTAACCACGAAAAAACACATCATCCTAGGGACGGAGGTAAGTTTCCTGTAGACACAGTATTAAAGGATTTTCTTCGTTTAAAAGAATTTCGATATCTTACGGCGATTACGGAGACCGCAAACTCTGTTATAATCTCTGCGTGCATATTACTTATCAAATACTATCCGGTTTTACCATTGGATTTTTATTACCTTGTGGAACTTCTTTGCTTCTTCCGGCACTTCATCCTCCACCACATCATCCTCCACATTCTTCGCAGAGACCTGAAGATGGTGGTGAGGATTTGGAAGTCTGGGGGGATGGAGATGCCATACCAGGTGATGATGTTTTAATAGATCCCTTCACAGGGATCTGGGTAGTTTGCTGCCTAATCGGTGCAGCAAGAACTTTATGTGGTGGTGTACCAACTGAAGTGGTTTTAGGTAAACCACTATCGATCTTTCTAATAGAAGTTACCTTCTTGAAAGTGCTCAATGCTGTAACTTCAATCGTGAGGGACTTTACTTGGTCTGATAAAGCTTCTACTAATTTCGTCAGTTCTTTGCAAGATCCTCATTCTTTCTCTTTTTGTGCATTATTGCAAGAGAGAAGCTGAACAATACTTACACCAGTTTTTACAGAAGTCCTCATGCCGAGAGATTTTCTGTATTCCCGACGAGCCATAGGAAAGGAGAATTTCTGTTCAGTAGAGATCTTCAAGACAGTTTCTCTTCTTTGTAAACAGTTTCTCTTCCGTTGATCTACCGACATCTGTCGGTACATCAACACCACTAATGTGGCGAACACGTTTGCAGACACGTTTTAGTTAGTTTCACTTATATAAAACCTACTGTCCTGAGTTTATGAGGTGTAAGTTGCAGGTAGAATGTGTCCCGTTTCTGACTGGAGATTCCAAGATGAATTAAACATACCCTTTTCTTATAATGAGCTAAGGTATGTCTTAAACAGTTCTCGTAACACTTCCCCCGGAATTGATAATATCAGGCTCAGTATGCCTCTCAGATACTGCACTACGACATCTTTTGTATATCTGTAGCATATTTTTTGACCATGTGTTTCCAGATTGTTGGTTAGAAGCACTGGTAGGTGATGGAACGAGTGATAAACTATCGTCTAGTGCGGTATCTTGAGAGAAACGCTCTGATTGCCCCCAAACAATGCGGTTTCCGCTAAGGTAGATAGTGTGTTGATCATGTAGTTTCTCTTGAATCTGTCATGCAAAACGCCTTCCTACTTCGCCTACGCCTCGTTGCAGTATTTTTTGATAAGTAAAAGGCGTATGACACGGATTGGAGGAGAGGAATCCTAAATAAACTGCATGAATTGGGTATACAACGGAATCTCCGTGCATTTATCGAGGGCTTCCTCAATAGTCGGCGTTATCGAGTGCGAGTAGGAACGTCGGTATCCGTCGTTCCTACTAGAAAACCGAATACCACAGGGAAGTGTCCTAAGTGTTACGTTATTTGCCGTAGGCATAAATGGTATATAAAACAGCGTGCGAAAACCCGTTATGTGTTCTTTATTTGTAGATGATTTTTCAATTTCTGTTACATTTAGAACTTTAGCTACTGGCGAGAGGCTTCTTTGAAACATTAGAACCCGTTTAGAATCTTAGTGTAAACGTCTAGATTCACGTTTTCTCTGGGAAAAAATATTTTACCATTTGCTTTTCACGCTTGAGGGAATATGTTGACCTTCAACTGTTTTACCATGGTGAATCAGTCGAACCATGCACGCGGGTTAGAGTTTTGGGATTGTGGTTTGACCAACGACTAATCTGGGTTACTCATTTAAAGAAGCTAAAGGTAAAAAGTGCTAGAGATACTGAGAATTCTATCTAATACGTGTTGCGGAACTAATCCAATGTGCATGTTGTACTTCTACCGAGCTCTGGTCCGTTTCCGCTTTGACTATGGCTGCGGGCTACTGCTCCAAAGATGCTCGAACCAGTCCATCATTCCTTTATCAGTTTTGCTACATGTGTGTTTCTCATCAGAGCTCATCGCCTTTTCTTATCTCTAAATATATAATTACCTCTTGTTTCTCAACGTTATTAACCTTCTAGGCGGTCTTCTCTAGTGAATTATTGCTTTTGTTTGGGCTATCAAAAAAGGACACGAATCCGATTATCTTACGAGAAAAATGGTATAATATTGTAAATAGCGTGATTCCAATGGATAGTTTATACAGACGGCTCTATGCAGGATAGTTTTGATATTGTGGTTGGCAATAGAACATACTCGTACATGTTTGGCCTTCCCAGTATCGCCAATGTTTTCCTCGTGGAGCTGTATACTACCAACAAGTCCTTAAATATACTTAGCCCAACAATCCGATACGTACTTGCCTTTCAGATTCCATGAGTGCTTTGCAGGTGATTAGTGAAATTTACTCCACACATGCTGCTGTCTGTGATGTACAGTCTAACATCTTTGAAATCACTCAATATAATACAACTGAGAGCTTCTTCTGGATCCCCAGCCATATTAGAATTTCAGGTAATGAGCGCGCTGATTATGCTACAAAAGAGGCGTTTTGCAGCTTTCTTTCACAAATTCGTTAATTCGGACGATCTTACCTGCTTTCTGAAGAGGGGGGTTCGTGATAAATGATAAAGTGAATGGAATGCTACCAGAAACAATAAACTTTGTCCAGTTAAGAATACTGTGTCGTCGTGGAGTTCTTCATGCAGGAATAAAAGTCGAGAGGAGATAATTGTTTGCCGTTTTGCGATTAGGGCCCACCAGGCTCACTCATAGATATCTCATTACTCAGACCGGTCTGAGTTTATATTCGGTGTGACTGCCGACTAACGGTACACCAGATCCTCGTAGAATGTGTCTGTTATATTCATTGCGTCGGAAGTTTAACCTAGGACTAACTTCCGAAATATCTTAGCGAACATTGAGAGTATGTTATCGAATGTTTTATGATTACTTAAGGCCGTCCCTTTATATTCAAATATTTGTTTTTTTTTTTTTTTTTTTTTTTACTGAATTTTTACGGGCATCGACTGCTAAGGTCATTAGCCCTCGTCACATTCTTTAAAAGAAATTATTATCTCCATCAGGATCGTCATATGTAAGGGTGTAAAGGGCCCTTACATTTTATTTAAAAACACAAACTTCACAATAAACATTAAAACATGAAAGACAAGGACAATCACAAACACTTACGTGGTGTAAAGGGCCCCAATATTAAAATTTGAGATAGGTTCTCAAAAGACCATGAACTCAAAATTAAAATTAAACTAATCAATACCATATCTTTCTTTCTTCTACGAAGTCTCATTTATAGTTTGCTTAAGCACCCTCGGGTCGACCAGAACCGCCGTTGAGCAGTATATCAGTCGTGCCAGGGTGCCGTGGCAGTTGAATCCTTTTTATATCAGGCCATAGGCATGCACGGCGTACACCCATAGCCTCGCGCTCTCAATCCACCCTTAAGGGTCCCCCATGCCATCATCGGACACACCCCGACTCACTGCTCTTGAATGCAGGTGAGCCAAAATGGCCTAGGCAAGAAGGCTACCTCCCGTCACTATACGTGCCACGCTTCGAGACTCCCTTATATGTATATATAAAACTACCGCTTAGAGTATCTTTTACCACAGCTTTTGTTTATTACTATGGTGTGTTTTATCTATTTATGCCGTTTGGCGTACGGCAGATGGCAATTTTATCGTTTTAATTTAAATGTTTAATATTGTATTTTATTATTGTTTTATTTCGACTTTAACATACACCATAGGCACTTTCCAGCTTTGCTGTTCTGCGTAAGGAATAGTTTTCGTTTTGATATTGTGCGTTTTGTTTATTTTATTTTATTTGTTCATTTTAATTGTTCATTTTATTTTTTTGTTCATTTTTTTAATTTTATTATTATTTAATTTAATTTTTAAGTCTAGTTTTAATTGTTGATTTTTATTATTCTATATTACTGTAATCTAAATTTTTAAGTTTGATGTTTAGCTAAATTGCTTACTGCAGTAATTTTGTGTTTCGGTTGATAACGATACTTCGTTGTGCCCTCACAAAAAAAAAAAATAACCGACAATCGCTAACGAAGGAAGCGTTTCCTACGTTTGTATGAATTTTGTTTTTTATTCTCACCAGTAGAACATATCCTGAAAGTTTGTTACATTCTTCGTTAATCACTTTTTATACGCGCGCGCGCACACACACCCATACACATTATATAATTTTTCTAAGCCATTCAGAGAATGTAAAGAAAATAAACAATAAAAGTTTAGTTAATTGTGTCAAGACTAAATTAACCGTCGATTTTTCACTACTTATACATTTGTTATAAATTTATTATAATTATAAATTATTATTTATTTTTTATTATATATTAAATGTATTTCAAAACTAATAATCATCTTAAATTGAAAATTATATTATTTCTTGATGTAAATATTTTTTTTAACAAATACTTTATCATTTTATTTTATTTATATAACATGAAAAAAATTAGAAATAATAAAAAATTTATATTTAATTTCTTGTACTTGATTTTGACCTATAACCTATTTAAAATTGTATTTGACATTTATTTTTATATATTCACAATCTGTTTATATTGTGTTTATTACTTGGCGTTTTTATTAATTTTATTCATAATAAATCAGTTCTATTACATAATAAATTATTATAATTCAATTAGCTAATCGGTAATTTAACATTTAAATTTGATAAAATTGTAATTATTATTATTAATTTATAAAATTTTATTTATGCTATTTTTTAAACCGCTATTATAGTGTAAGTAACGAAAAGAATTGTCAATTTTTGTGTTGTTCTATATATTTGAAACAAACTCTTGTGAAAAGAAAATTTAAGGACTTCCGTTCACGCTACTTTCACTTCTTTTCTGAGTGAACGACGATGTGTGTAGAATATATCGTTTCCAACATAGAAAGGTACATTAACTTTTTTGATTACACTATATGTGAATAAATGGAGCACAAGCAGACTATCACCGGTAATGTTTACGCTGAATATCTTCAGAAGCTACAGGCAGCAATAAAGGAAAAACGATGAGGGAAGCTAACCAAAGGTGTCTTGCTTTTGCATGACGTTGCCTCAGTCCACTCATCACACGTTGTAAAGCAAACTTTGAGGGAGTGTGGATTTCAAGAACTTCCTCACCCTCCCGACAGTCCGGACCTGGCTCCCAGTAATTTATTCCTGTTCAGAAACCTTAAGAAAAACCTTCGGGGTAGACGTTCTCACTACGATGATGAATTGAAAGCAGCTGTTTTAGAGTATTTTGAGGAGCAAGATAAAAATATTTTTTACTCTGGCATAACCTCTGTGCAGGCTAAATGGAGCATGTGTGTGGGAAGTACAAGGGACCTATATTGAAAAATAAAAATGACTACCTCTCCACCGTGCCCCTCGTATTTCTTTGTGGTTATGAGCATCAATAATAGGGTATTATGCGATTTAAAATTGTCCGTAACCCGTAATTTTAATTATTTTTTTCTCTCCCATATTATATATCCGAAAGTCATTCTCAGTATTCAGAAGAATCGTTCAATGTTTATTTTGTGCAAATCGGTTCAACCAGTTCAGGTCTAGCAGAGTAAAATAATTATATGTTTTATAGTTGTCCTTGTTGTTTTTAATGTAAATTTACTATGTAGTTTATAGTATAAAAAATAACCTGCTAAATTATTTGCTTTTATCCTAAAAAGTTAATACTAAATATAGACAGTTTAGTTTATTATACTGTGTCTTAATACCACCGGGTTGGTCTAGTAGTGAACGCGTCTTCCCAAATCAGCTGATTTGGAAGTCGAGAGTTCCAGCGTTTAAGTCCTAGTAAAGCCAATCATTTTTACACGGATTTCAATACTAGATCGTGGATACCGGTGTTCTTTGGTGGTTGGGTTTCAATTAACCACACATCTCAGGTATGGTCGAACTGAGAATGTACAAGACTACACTTCATTCACACTCATACACATCATCATCATTCATCCTCTGAAGTATTATATAAACGGTAGTTACCGGAGGCTAAACAGGAAAAAATAAAAAAAAGTATACTGTCTTAAAATTTTGTTTTACCGTTATTATTAACAGAGTTACTAATTTGCTAAAACGTATAAAAACTAGTAATTAAAATAATTCACTTTCTCTTTCTATTAAAAAGTTAATGTTAACAGACAGGATGCGGGCTTCCTGTCTGTTTATAGCTAAAATAAAATAAATTTATTTTTACGCAACATTGTTCCAGCATTATAATCTTCACGCTCTTTCTGCAATTCATTCATTAATCGTTTAGTTAAAACAAAAACCAAATGCATTTTATCTACATTTACTTATCATTAGATCGTATACATGATTCTGAGGAAAGGTAGAAACTTTCCATTAACCAGATAACTTTTAATCATTGTTTTACCTCGCCTCTTAATGTTCAAATTTTTTAGTATCTGATAAGTGAAATAAAGTTTCTGGATGATGACAACGCTCATATAATTTTGCTACTGAAAGTTTAAAAATGTACCATTCAACTGGAATCGCAACCCTGAGAAATTTATTTAGGCCAATCATAACTTTTTTACATTTAATTTTTCTGATGTTTTAAATCTAATGTTTATTACGATTATATATTTTAAAATACTGTATGTGGTGGAAATTAATTTCAAAATTTCACTAGTTTAATTCATATTTCAGTTTTCAACTTTCCCTCGGTGGTGTATTGTAGTGGGGGGGGGGGGGGGATGAATTAAAATATCAGTGAAAATGTTAATATTTTACATAATAATTATTTAATTTAAATTTATAGATTGCGCTAGGAATGTGGGTTTGTGTTAAACCACAGATAAGTTAAACTGCCCCAGCATTTTTCTGAACAGATTAAGAAAACGTGTAGTAAAACCACGCTGAAAGTATAGTAAAACCACAAAATAGATAATTAATTGCAGAAATAAGAAGATTAGGTTTAAGACCGTGTTTTTACATCTATTGGATTCATTCGGAAAGTTTTCGGCCTGACACAAAGATGGCGCAAATATGACCAAATGATTATGATATTTGTCAAGTATTATCCTTTAGATGGCGTGCTGCAAAGTTTCAGAAGAGTTAGTTAAGTTGTTTGTTTGTGGCCGTAGAGAGCAGGAAACGAATTTTGACGTTTACTAAAGAATGATTGGTTCGAACTGTTATAAGATCCTTTTTTTATAAGATTTAACCCTTATTAACATAAAAAAAATTATAATCTAATTTAAAGGATTCTGTCCCTTCGTTTACGGTATAAAAAAGTGGGCTGGTAAATGTTAAATGTGATCTTACATTCATTTAAAATAATGAATGCTCGGGACGTCCAAAAACCGATACAACCGATGAAGTCGTAATAAAAATCCATGATGCCGTATAAAGTGATTGCCGGTTGAAAGAACGAGAGCTTGCTGACATAAATATCTCGATTGATCAAGTCCACTTCATTTTACACAATGATTTTGGTTATGAAAAGCTTTCCGCTTGATGGGTGTCTCGTTTTACAGTCGACTAAATACGGATTCAGGTGAACACCTCTTTAGAATGTTTAGAATTATTTAAACGCGATTTTCTGATTCTCTTAGAAGTTTAATAACAGTAGATGAAATAGTGATTCTCTATTACACGCCAGATACCAAACAGTGAGTAGGAGCAGGTAAAACTGCAAAAACGGTTTTTTCTACATGAAATATCATAACTACGGTTTTTTTTTTATTCTTGTGATGCGGTGCTTGTAGACTAATTTGAAAAAAGCTGGACCATCACCGAGGAGTATTACGTATTACTACTGGATCGATTAAAGGTTGCCATTCAAGTTAAACAACCACATCTAGTCAAAAAGTGTTATTTAACCAGGATAATGCGCCTGCATACACGTCTCGGGTTGTTGCTGTAAAACTGCATGACATACGCTTCGATGTGCTTCCGCCAGCACCGTATTCGCCGGATGTGACTCTCCCTTACGAAACCTGAAGGAACAGCTCTCTGGACTAAGGTTCATTTGAAATGATAAGGTTAAAGCTGAGATGACAGGTAAGTTTGTAGAGTTGGACAAATCGCATAATATCGTAGATGACTTAAGTTGAAAAAGAAAAAGAAATTTATTTGAAAAATCGTGGTTTTTCGTTTTCAGGGCGAGAACTTTCTGAACGATCCTACTATATGCTAATTGTCAAATTGTTTGTAGACGACCTGAAACAAGACAAAAGAGAAGGTATATTCATTCTTAAGAATAACACGCATCCAATACATGGCTTATGGAAGTGAGGAATAAGGTGGTTTCCCATTTTTTCTTCACTAGGTAAAATACACCATTTTATATCAGTACACCAAAATTCAGGAGATATTCTTTCCTATAAGTGATATCTATTACCGCAGGAATGGCTCTATAAATCTCTATTCTCAGATAAAACAAATCTGATTAACGCCACTTTACCATATATAATCTGTGAAATCGTTCAGTCAAAAGGAAGTTTGCGGGAAGTACTAAAAATCAAAAAATTAAATATTTATATTTGCATATTCTTTCCACATTTTAGGGGAAATATTAAATCATAAAACTAATAAATAAATAAAATGAGTACAAAAAACAATTTAGAAGCCGTTAATGTAAATTATTTATCAGTTATTATTTATTTATCCGTTGAATGAAGATGCTGAAAATTTTAGTTTTTTAAAAATATTTTTTCTAGTCAATAATACGAAAACTTACAAAAAGAGTAGCATTGATTTTGTTAAAGAATATTCTTTAATTTTATTTTAAATAAATTGGCGATAAAATCTTTTAAATAAATCAGTAATTTATTAAAAAAAAAAATAACGGAAAAGGAAACAAGAAGATAAGGGTCTTTCTCATTCTCCGAGAATATTATAAGTAATATAGAATTCGAATAAAGTATACGATTTTAGAATTACAGTAATTTATCAACATAGGTTCTGTTTTGATAAAGTATTATTTTTTAAGATTAAATTACTAATTTTATTTTTTTAGCAACGATCCACATTCGAAATACGAACACACGTATACAATTTATTAAGTATCAGTATTTTTGAGCCCCATTAATTTTCTAGTAGCTCATTTTACTTTTTCGGCGAATATAGGAGAATAGCTATACAAAAGGGGAAAGTATGGTGATCATGAAAAAAATGAGGTATCGGGGTTTTTTTGCAAATATTTACGTCTTAGGGTCCAACTAGTTCATCTTGACCAAGTGACATAATTGCGTAGGTATGTTCGTTGCACTGCTGTTGGCCTTATAGGATTGACCGAACTGATTTTCTTCAGAAATATTTCAGCGTAATTTTTAATATGTGCATTTTTATTATTTTTTATATGGGACATTGATCATATTAATATGTTTTCAAAGTTCGTCAAGGTGGTGGGGAATATCTCGAAAAAAACAATTTCAATTTTCTTCAGAGGCATTCTAGAGAAAATTTTATTAAGCAAATTTGTTACCTGCAATGCATATATAAATAATCCAAAAAAAGTTTTTAAAAAATTAACCCCCACCTCTTAAAATTAAAATTATGTATTTTGTTCTTTTGCAATATTTCCCTTCGGTTTAAATATTTTTCAAACATTTTTTGAAAGTTTATATCTCATACCTAGAGCTATCAAGAAATGTCTACATTTTTTACATTGTAGATCTCGGATGTAAAATGTAGAATAATTTGTTTGAGAATTTTAATTTTCTTATTTTTGCCTTAATTGAAGGTGGCATTAGGTTAGAGAAAACTTTTTGACCAATTCGTTAGGTTTAACCTACGTATGAATATTTTTGGAAAATGTTTCCTTCAAATTAATTCCTTAAAATATATACATATATATTTTATTCTGTTTTTTTGGCTCTCTACTCTTTTAATTTTTGTTATTAAAACACTGTTTGTTGTATTCTTCTTCATCACTGAACGGGCTATTAAAATTAAAGTAGCTTTGGTTATATTCTGGATCCAAAATAAGAAGCAATTTTTTTTTATTACTTTCGTAAAAGTTACAATTTATTTTTTCAATATTTTTCAACATTCTCAATAGTTTTTTTTTTTGTTCTTTTTTGTTGAACACAAAATTGTTTTTTCCCATAGAGTAAAGAAGCTCATAAAATCAAAAGATTTTTTATTAAAAATTTGGGAATTTTGATGCTTAAATCCTATTTTGGTAATCATGACTTAACTAGTATAGACAGGAAGTCTTGCAATATCAGCTTTTTTTTTTATTTTAAAAAGTTGTTTCGCTCTTTTTTTTTGTTTAGCCTCCGGGAATTACCGTTCAGGTATTACTTCAGAGGATGAATGAAGATGATAAGTATGAGTGTAAATGAAGTGTAGTCTTGTACAGTTCGACCATTCTTGAGATGTGTGGTTAATTGATACCCAACCACGAAAGAACACCGATATCCACGATCTAGTACAATCAGTGTAAAAGTAGTTACTTTTACTAGGACTTGAACGCTAGAACTCTTGACTTCCCAAATCAGCTGATTTGGGAAGACGCGTTCACCACTAGACCAACCCGGTGGGTTTTGTATGAACTCTAGTTAGTATTCTCTATTAACTCTAGCACGTATTATCGTAATTATCGATATATATATATATATATATATCGATAATTTTTTTTTCTATTTTAATTTCATAATCTGTTATTCATTTTAAAATAAAGTTTACACAATAAATAAACTATTACTGAGTAATTGCTTTATAATCTGTATTTTTATTTGTTAAATTATTCATTGGGAATACCATGTTGGTCTTTGTTTAATTAAATTTTTATTTAAAATTAAACAGGAAATGTAAAGTTTTATTGTGACTGATTCGAATATTATGAGTTATTGTGTCAATAAACTCATCTGTGATTCATAGTCAGTTACAGTACGATGAAAATAAACGTTAGCTTACACGAGGCAGACAATCGCAGTGCAGGCCATTATATTACACTTTTCTAGTGACATTAGGCGTATTCAGAAACCGAATATTCTCTAATACAGTATGTTTAACTATAAACATAAATAGCCAAAATTCTTCCCACAATTAAGATTTATCATTTTATTTATTTTCTGACGATATTTCTTTAAAAGTGTTTAACATTCTTATAAATATCTCTTGCTGTATACTGTACAAAAACGAATACTTTATGCTTGTATTAATCAAATACACTTTCACCATCAAGTGAGTCATAAAATGAATGGTGGGTGGGTGGAAGCCCTGAACAGATTTATGATAATATTTATTGTACGTGTTGTCTATGAAGATAATAGAAAGCTCCGTAGCCAAGTTCGTAAAATAGTTAATAATGTGTACGATTTTATCAAGAAATAAGCAATAAATTTAGAAAAATTAGAATATAACAAACATTTAATACGCATTCACAAGTGGGAACTGATGCAGCTGCAGATTGTGGGATTTCAAGATCACAAGTTCAAAAACTCGGAAAAAAGCAGGATCTTCTTAGATCTAAATCGCAGTCGTGCTCATTCAGCACACCAAAAAAGTATAAACAACGTTCAAAACCAGTTAATGGATTGGACAATTTTGCGTTGCAAGACGAACAGTTAACGAGTTTCATTAATGAACTGCCTACATTAAATCAATTACGTGTAAACTTCAAAAGAATATTCATTTTATAGGATCTAGCAGCTATCCTGCTAGATCCTATATAGCTATATTAGATACACTAGCAGCTATCCTAAAAATGTTAGGGTTTAAGAGGTGTAAAACTGAAAATTACTGGAAAAGTTTGGTTGAGAAAGAAGACATCAGATGAAGAGGATAGAATATTTAAGACAAATGATTGATTGCAGTAAAGAAAATTCTTCACTTTTTTATTTGTACGAATCGTATACCTTAACGTTCCACTCGACGACAAAATCGTGGTCGTATGACAGAGGTGTAGGAGTAAAAGTGCCGATTAATAAAGGTTAATCATAATCCATCTGAAGGAGAAATGGAGTTTATTCCGAACGCGGTGTTAACTTGGAAAATGAGTTCAAAAAGCAGTGACTATCACGACATCTTCAACAATATTTCCTGAAGTGGAGATCTGAAAAATTAATCCCTGGTTTTCTCCCCAAGTCAGTGGTTGTTGTCGATAATTCGCCATACCTGAGTTCACTTCTAGAGAAGTCTCCGAATTCAAACGGTAGGAAAAGTGGCATGAATAATTGGTTAGAAAAGAACAGTATTCCGTTTAATAAAGCAATGTTAAAACTACAGTCGTATGACATAATTCTTTAAACACATAAAAATTAAAAAATAAATTACCATATTGATGAACTATTAAAAAAAAGACGGCATCAGTTTTTGCGATTTCCATCTTACCATCCCGATTTAAATCTGATCGAGATTGTATGGTCGGCTGTAAAAAGATATATGTTGGTAATAATAACCTAACATTTTTAATGTCAGATATTGGAAAATTACCTGAGGAAAAATTGAATGAAATGAATAAGGATGATGAAACCATTATGAGTGAGGTACTGAAAGTGACTTCGTATGAAGAGAGGGAAGATGGTGAACATGCTCAGTAACTGTACGTATAATCCAAATTTCAAGTGTTAATAATAATAGTTTAATCAACAATGAAAACAGTCGCTGAATAAAAGAATTTGAAAATATTAAATAATAAAAAATTCTAAATATTGTACAAAAAAGAATTGTACAGTAATAATTGTGCATCTAATTTAGTGTAATTACGGATACAATATACATTTAAGCACTGGTTAAGATATTTTTAGTTTAAAAATACACCTAAATTAAAATGTTTGTTTTTGCAATTTTAATTTAGAATTTTTAATACTACTTACGTAATAATGAATTATACCTAATAAAACATGAAAACGGTATTAAATTGGACGTGCATAAATAACGATTATTATCTGTTAGATGGGTGTAAATGTTTTCAGGTTCGGTAGTAATGTAGTCTCGACCTTCTCCACCGCAAGCTTTTATTTTCATTGTACGCACCATATTTAGTCTGTATCTTTAACTGTATATACTTGTAGTTCATTGTGTCCAATGTTCATTGCATTAAATTAAATAAATTTCACCTATATTATAGATATTTTAAATTTAATCTTTTCTCTAAATAATTTCAGCAAATAAATCATATCCAGTGAGGGGTAGGATTAAAAAAAGGGAGTTTTACGTTACAAATTCTTTAAAACCTGAACAAGTCATTTAATTCGTATTGTAAAAGTTTGTATTGTATTTATGAATTGCATAAATAGTCCAATCTCCAGTTGCTTAACAACTGGTAACCGAAAAATTTTGTTTTATTTTTAGTGTGCATCACTTGCGAACCATACTATATACCGGGTGAGAATTTTAAAACCGAAATGCGAAATGTATTTCAAACTACAGTTATTTGAGGTTATCTTTAATGCTACTACAGTCACTGCTACTATGAGCATAATAATGGTTGTGTATGTTACTACTGTCGTCTCATGTTGTCAGTTTTTGCTTATGCTTCGTTTTTTGCAGTTGTGTTTTTCTAAATTGTCTTAAAATCCTCACCGGGTGTTTGAGTGTCTACTTCACGATGAGAAAATCTGTATGTGGTGTACTGTATCTAATAAACGTATACTGGGGATAATATTTTTTTGACTGATTAAAAGTGTACCGTATTATTTTCAAAGAATTCTACGCTCGATAACAGATCATGAAAAAGAGTAGGTCTTGTTTCTACAAGACGGAGCCACGTGTCACATATCAAACGGTACATAAGGAACCCTGGGACCCTCGGCGCAGACGAACCCAGTGGCTTCGGGGTCTTACCCCAGGGCCGCAGAGCTCGCTTCGGTCGCCATTCCCGTGTAGCCGGACGGTAACTAAAATACTTTCTTTCTTTTTCTGTTTAGCCTCCGGAACCCCCGTAAGGTATTACCTCAGAGGATGAATGAAGATGTTATGTATGAATGTGAATGAAGTGTAGCCTTGTACAGTCTCAGGTCGACTGTCTCTGAGATGTGTGATTAATTGAAACCCAACCACCAAAGAACACCCCAACCCCAAAGGGGAAGACACCCGCCTTGTGACGCTTCCGATCGTACAACCTCCGCGCTCATTCCTAGCTCTGATCCACCAAAGAACACCAGTATCCACAATCTAGTATTCAAATCCGGGTAATTAAAGTACACATACCTTTCACGACAAACAATTCATAATTTATTTCTGTTGCCATGGTGACAGAAATATAATAATAAAGTAAAAGGATTAATCTTTTTTTTCTTTAATGAATATCTTTTATTCACAACTTCACCCCTAACTGGACTAAAGCTTCGGCATTAGCTTAAAACCGTCTGTGCGATAACACGACCGTATCCTGGAATTTTGAAAACAATCGGTGATTGGTTCTGGTGTGATGCCAGAACAAACTAAGAGACAGACTTTCGGCTTTATGTGTAAGATTTTCTCACGTCTAAAACAAAATGGATGCAGAGTTTATTATTTACTCACATACATAATTTTCTAATTATTAAGCTTCTTTATGACAGGGAATGCAGTGCCTGATACCCTTGCATTTTTTTAATTCACTGTATTAAATACCTCACATCTAATTTATATATACCTATTATAATTTAAATTATATAATTAGAATAAAAAAAAAACTGTCATACACAGATTTATGTAATAACTCAATCGTAGATAATACTTTCATTAAATAATTAATCATAAATCGACAGTTGTACTGTTATCAGACAGTTCAGTGCTGCTATCTGCCGTATAAAAATAGAGGCTAAATGTTATTAAACCAGTATTGGACATTTAAAAACAGGATTAGGACTTTTTTAGTAAATTTAAAAAATCTACTTTATTAATAATCTTTTAAAATGTAACAAATTTTTAGAAGATAAATATAATCGTTGGTATTCTCATCAAATTTAACATAATTTTAATAAACGATTACGGTTTATTGTATGAAGTCGTGCGCGCAAGGCTATAATTTTTCTCAGTTGTGGAAGAATATTTACAATATAAAAAAAATCTGACAACAAAGTTATAATACTTTTCTGGTATTGATTATTTATTCTTATATAGTGGAAAAATAATTATACATGAAAAAAGTTAGCTAAGATTTTGTTTTTCGGGGTGGGGGTAATTTATAATAAAGTTTTATTCTAAAATTATCATTTTATATTTAGATAAACCAAAAAATTTAAAAAAATCGTTATTTTTTCTTTTTTTCTTCTTTATTTCCAAAATTACATTCCAAGTAAATTTTTGATTTTCCTACACATACTATGTTCTTCTTCTTTTTCCTGTTTAGCCTCCGGTAACTACCGTTTAGATAATTCTTCAGAGGATGAATGAGGATGATATGTATGAGTGTAAATGAAGTGTTAGTCTTGTACATTCTCAGTTCGACCATTCCTGAGATGTGTGGTTAATTGAAACCCAACCACCAAAGAACACCGGTATCCACGATCTAGTATTCAAATCCACGTAAAAATATCTGGCTTTACTAGGACTTGAACGCTGTAACTTTCGACTTCCAAATCAGCTGATTTGGGAAGACGCGTTAACCACTAGACCAACCCGGTGGGTACACATACTATGTTAAACGGAAGCAACTAAACACTGTACAGCCATTTTTTTTTTTCGGAGTGGGTTAATTATAATGCAATTTTATTCTAATATCATTACTAAAAATTAATTATTTAAACTTTTAATTATAAACCTAAAAGTGGGATTATGTTTGAGAAAACTGACCCCAAAAAATTGTCTACTCCGTGGAGATATTGACCCCAAACTTTTACCAACAAATTTCTCTGTATACACTAATTTTGTTACAAAATATCTCAAAATCAATTTATCCAATAAAAAGTTATTAAGCTTTAAACATACGTACGTACATTCCCCTCTCCCTACTTTTTTGCATTTATGGTTCCTGGGTCATGAAACGTCGGAAAAAGGAAAAAAAATCCATACCCCAATTTTTTTTTATTTGACTGATTACCATACTTTCCGTCATAGCTCTAAGAGTTGTGATGCCAGGGAAATAACTTTTTTTCTTTTTTCTTATTTCAACAGTTTGTCGTTTATTTTTTTATTATTGTAGAGAGAGCTGTTAAGCTTTTTAACTTATTGGCAAAGAAATATCGCAACTATTATGTAGGTTAACAGTTTAATTATCAGACTTAATGAAATGATTAGAAACAGAATTTACTTACATTCCTGCTCGATCATTATTTTTATGTTATTGTTGCATTTTAAAACGATAAAATTTGTTACTTTTTTTTATTAAAACAAGTAACAAATTGTTGTTACACTTGTTTTGCTTAAATTATCATTATTATTTAGATGACTTGCTAATATTGCCTTATTGTTTCTTCTTTTTTTGAAAATTTTTCCTTTGTTGTTTTTCATTGTATTTTTGTTTATTATTTTTATTTGAAAAAAAGACAATTAATTCTATTTAAGCGAAAAGTTTATTTTGAATAAAACAATTATAACGTAACACATAAGGTTTTTGTATATTAAATAATTTTATAAAATTACATTATTATCGATTTTTTTAAGAACAGTAAACTAATCCTTGATATGCCGACTCCGTGACGCGAATGGTAGCGTCTCGGCCTTTTATCCGGAGGTCTCGGGTTCGAATCCTGGTCAGATGTGGCATTTTTCACACTCTACAAAATTAATTTATCTTATAGGAACTATAAGAGGGCGTAAATAAATGTAAATAGATATAAATAAATAAAATATGGTTACCTTTCGTTGATTTTTCTACAGTATTTCATATCGCTCTCAATTTTTTTTTTTTTCATGGATAATACTACCTTAAAGAGCGATAACTCTGAGAGTAACAGAAAGAGTAATTGTATGTAGCACCTACACATAATTACTTCAAAACTATTTCCAAATTTTTAAGTTCTATTTGCATATACCGCGAGCGAAACCGAGACGGGAGATGCTAGTGCAACACAAACCGGAAAATTACAAACTACTAATAAAACGGTATTGTTAAACGTACTTTAAATAAACAAAGAAAAGAAACCCAAATTTTTAGCGACGTTTTCAAGGCAGAATGATTAATGCACAATTCAATAGATTAGTATCTGGATAAGGGAGAGTTTACTTTTGAAGGTATAAAATATTAAAAGAATGTAGCTTAAAAATAAAATATCAGGAACTGTTTGTCAGTGGCTCTCAGTGTTTATTTAAAGGTTATATTTCATTTTCTTATCAACTTTATCTAAAATTCATAAGAATTGTCGGGATATTGGTAAGCGACTCATTTTTTAAAATTCTAATAAAAAAAATATGCTATTCATAATCTAATAAGAATTGTGTACATAATTTTTAAATTATTCTTAATTTTTCTTTTTTTTACACATTTTAACAACTCTTGATCTCAATTATTTTGCAGTCTATTTTTTTTATTTTTGTTGTATTTACGGTAATTTTTTTAATTTAAAAAAATTTATTGTCACTAGCACTGAATTTATACAGAATGAGAGAGTACAAAATTACGGTATTTACCAAATAAATTATAGATGTTACAAATTAACTTATTTGTTCGATATTCAATATTTATATGTGCATAGAATAAATGGACATTGTTATTGTCTGACCGGAAACGATATGCGCTATATACGTTTAGTCCATGATAATATAAAATGAACTTTAATGTTGTAATTAATTCTTTATTACATTTAATTAAAATTATTTATAGAAAATTAAGCATATTTGTGCAGGTTTTTCTTTAATAATTATAATTAGTCCAAACAAACTACACTTAGAGAAAAAAAAATTGTTACCTGGACGTTTATAAATGGAAATGGTAAAGGGGCTTATAATAAACGTAAAAAAAGTAAATGTTTGATAGGAGATGGTGATTTCGGTGATTGGGGGATGGAAAAAAAATTTTCCATTACAAAAGTTGTAGGTCATGCAAAAATCTACAACTTTTGTAGAGGTCACTTTTAACATAACCTCAGAATTTACGAAAAAATGCGAAAAATCTTCTTTTTTTCGTTTTTTATTTTTAATTTCCGAAAAATAATTTAATTTTGACGAAACATTGTGAAAGTATACTTTTCTGTGTCTTAAATAACCACAAATTATTTTGACGTCAATTTTCGACGGAAATCGCAGTAATACCATTTTTCACCACTTTTCAACCCCCCAAATCAACCTTCCACCACCCTTCCCACTTACCTTCTTTACTATTTCCACTTATAAAAGTCCAGGTAACAATTTTTTCCTCCTCTAAATGAGTTATTTCGATCGGTGTAAATATGTTAAGCAGTCTCACTCGTTCGGTTAAGAAAAATCATTTGGTGCAAATTTTATTAAAGTCTGCGTAGTCGGAGTCACAACAGCACAAGCACAAAAACAAAATCTAACCGTAATTAGTTACTCCTACGTACAAAGTGATTCAGGAAGAAAGGGAAATCATTTTTGAACTGATTCGTAGAGCTTGAAATAAAAGAAAAAGGTCATGCACTCGTATGTCCGAATTATGGATGTTAAAATCTACAGTGCTACTTTGCTCGCGGTAGTATGAGTTCTCGCGGGTCACCGCCTTTTTAAATATCTTTTAACATAATAAATTTTTTGAAGAAGTCTATATTGATATCGAAATTTAATATAACTCAAACCATTAAAACTTTATTAAATATGTAAATAGTGGTATTTTCCTTTAATTCTATTATCAAATCAGTTTATGACATATATTTTGGTAATAATACGAATTAATGTTTCATAGACAATAACGTTAAATTTTAGTATCTCTTTTAATTTTCTGATTTAATTTATGTGTTGTATAATTCCTGCGCAAAACATTATACAAAAAATATTATAACAAATGACGGTCTTCTTGCGCACAACTGCGCATGAATTTTTTTTGTTTATTTTTTTTCTTGACAGCACTTTAATTATTTATATATTTAAATACTTACATTTTTATAACCTTGACGACAAAATAAATAAAATCAATCGACCATCTTAAATATTTATTCACAGTACTGTAGCATAAAAAGTGTAACAATATTAAGAAATGCAAATAATTAAGTGAAGTGGGAAGGTACTATTCTAAAAATATATATATTTTTATATTAATAAAGAAAATGTTATGGGTGGTTCCAAAGGAGGAGCTGGAAATCATATTTCTTAGTAAGACATTCGTTGAAAAATTCATTTTCATTTAGTCGGTAGTTTTTTTCTTTTAAACGCTGCTAATTTATGTTCTCTACGAGTATATATATATATATATATTGTTAATATTTTATATCTGTGACGTAAAACTTGAGTCCTATTGTAGGAATAAAATGGTTTTAATTTAAAATGATAAGTTAAATTATAATTTCTAGTATATAAAAGAACTTATATTATTGTATGTGGTTCAATTTATACATGAATTGAATGCAGTATTTTCTCTACTCTCTTCAATCTACATTTTATAATTGTATGTGAATTTCACATTATTTTATCACTAATAACATTATTTAAGAATGCTGTCATCTGACAATGATTGAAATATTTTTACGGGATTCATTATTAAAACTATTTTGTATAATGAATTTTTAATTACTATTTCTTAAATTATTCACTGGTTTTATGTATTTTAATATCATGCTTATTTTATCATAATGATATTGAAATTATCACCAGTTTATTATTGATATATGTATATCATCTATTAATTTCGTTTGGTTAGTTGAGTTGAAACGATTAGTTTCCTTGTTGATAAACGTTATAATAACTGTTTCGTGATGTTACAGGTTTCAACGGTTTCAAATGTAAGTAAAAATACATTAGGCCCTATATAATATGACCTACAAGGCTTAAAAAAAGTATTAATTATCTTTAGTTATTCATAGTATTTAAAACAAATTTCTTAAGAAAGTATAAATTTTCATTCTGAAAATTAGTACGAGTGTATTTCTTTTTTTTAGAAGAAGTAATTTGTATATTGATTGCACTTACAGAAAAAGGTGTATTTTTCTTATGCTGTAATTTTAATGGAGGAAGATTTCTTATAGCCATGGAGGAAGATATTATTGCACCTGGAATACAAGAGATTCTCCTTTTAATAAACAAATACTCCTTTGTGATCAAATTAAAAAAAACTTGCAAGTCATAATGTGTATCCTAATGATCTACCTTTCTCTTTACATAATTCTACAACAAATTTCTCTCATTTATTTTTCACCTTCAGCAATTTTTGTTATTAGCAGATTTATTTTCTGTATGAAACTTTTTTTCCTTATCCCATTCAGTGTGTATCATAGTTTTTTCTGAGAATAATTTTGTGTACTATCTAGTAGAAGCACTGTAACTTCCCTCTTAGATGGTATAACAGTATCCATTTCGTGAGCTTTACTCACTCTCACTCATATGTTGACGTACGAGACGCTGGTTGGTGCTTAACAGTGCTACATGCAATATAACATATATGATCGTACTGACAAAATATGTTGTAACCATAATAAATTTATAAAATAAATAATTTTTTAAATTAAATTTTTAACTTCTGTTAAAAATTCGAAGCAATTGGCATATTTATAAAATTATGAATTTTTATTTCCATAAATATTTCATCCAAAAAAATAAACTATAAGCTGTATGAAGTAGTAAGGGCTCTGCGTAAATATCATGAAACTGCACGCATTTGTGAGGAAGGGGTTTGTGAGACAGGAAGTTATGATTTAATGTATGCCAAAACAAGGTTGTGACTAGCGAAAAAACTGAAATTGTAATTTAATTCCAAATGCTTTTAGGAATAAATAAATAAAGTATAAATAAACGATTTGAAAATAGAAACATAAATATTTTAATTAAGATTAAGCCCATTTAAGATGTACAATTTATTAAGTTTAAATTGTAGAACAGCAATAAAAAAATTGTTCTTAAGTTGTAGTTAACAATACAATCTTAAAAAAAATTAACTGTTCATTTTTAAACAAGAAATTATTTTGTATAATAAAAAGTCTTTTAAAACTAATAAGAAAACAATATTTATAAAAGAAATAAATTTAGCAATGTCCCAACCCTTTTTTTATAAATCATAAATACCCATAATACGTTTCGGGTAAATCGGTAATAAAGAATGTAAGTATTTTACCCCCAAAAAGAAAAGTAACAAAATTTTGGTTGTTGAGCAAATTAAAATTCTCTTGAAAAGTTACAAATTTATTAGTCATTACTACTCACAACGAGTTATGCTTTAATAAATTCTGTAATAAGCAGTTTCAGCGATTTTGAATAATACATATAAATAAGCCTTTATTATATTAAGAACAGTTTTCAACTTTTTTCGTAGAGATTAATGTTAAATTTTTACATTAAAGAAAAGACAAACAGAAGTTTTTAATTTGTTTCAGTCCGAAATACTGCTTTATGAGATGTTTTTAGTTTTATACGAGTATATATATATATATATATATATATTTTTTTTTTTTTTTTCTTTAAGCTTTTTATTTGACCGAGCAAAGCGAGGTCCAGATTTGTCTAGATGTGTTGTCTGTTTTTGGCACAGTTTCACCCTAATTGCGTTTCTCAATTTTTATAAAATTTTACAGTAAATTTCCTTTTGATAAGATGAAAAAGTTGTATATAATGATTTTTTTACAAAATATTTTACTTCAAAATGACGCAATTTTGCTTCGTCCTTCTTAATTACAAGTAAAATGAGGATATCAAGAAGAAATTTCCGTCGCTAACCGTCGACAACTGAGAGACTATGTACGTGGTTTCCCTTCGATTTCACACACAATCGTCGGCTAATGCGCATCTTTCTATGGGCGGTGTTTATTGCTCACAGCTTAACAAATAAACGTTTTGTGTTCGATAAACTTTTTTTTATCATTATCCACTCATCCACACGTTATCTACAATTAAATAAATATGTAATTTTTTTTTGTGAGATGACGGGCATCAACTGCTTAAGTTATTTAGCCCTAAATGGAAATTTGTAGCGTATGAATAATACCTTGCCTAACCGGGATTCGAACCCGAAACCTCCGGATAAAAGGCTGAGATCCTACGCTAGAGGCGGATCTCCATGTCGGAGTGGTATAAAATACTTATTATTAACTTTGTGAAGCGTATCCTGTTATTAACTCGACCTTTTTGTAAATTTGTGTCGCAATTATTGTCAAACATTATACGGAAAGACGTATGTGTCTGTCAAATGGTGGGAAGAATACAGCTATTAGGAAGAGCACTAATTGTTAGCTTTTCACTCACTCTGAATACATGTACTCACTCTTTGTACATGTTGTTTTGTAAATATTTTAACTCATTTTTGTTGTAAAAAATCTGAAAAATACAAAAAAACAAACGTTGGTCCAGTTCTGCGCAAGAAGACCGACTTTTCATTTCCGACGCTCTCACTATTCCGCAGTAAAAAACGCACTAATTTTCAAAGTACAACGCAGTACATACGTTCGAATCACCAGTAGACCGTACACTCACAAGCATCAAGTTTGTACTCGCTCACCACTGTGACTCGCTGCATAAGAGCGTATAAAAAATACACCGCTACATATTCGACATAACCTCAAATTCTTTTCCGACTTTAAATTGAGCGTAACTCAAGAACGTCTCGACCAATATTCATAAAATTTCCACTTAAACATCAGATGCATTTCTATAGCATATATAAATTTTAATGAATTTGATTTTGTAGTTTTGGAGATTTTCGAGCCATAAAATTTTATACACCGGTCTATATATAATAAAACCAAAATTTAAGTGAATGGTATTTTGATACTCATATCTCAAAACGTAAAGAAAATCCATTTTTATCTCCTCCCTACTCACACTATGCGACCGAAATCAATATCGTACTTTCTTCGAAAAAATCTATAAAAAAGACATAAATGTAAAGTTCAAGAATTTCTTCGTCCTTGATGTCCGATCTATTTCGAATCAGAGTTTTTCATATTGTTAACATAGTAAGATTAGTATTAATTCTGACTGAACTTTTCACAAACAGTTATAATCACTAAGTCCGTACAATAATTTAATTGAATTTTCATCTTATTAAACCAGTGTCGTAGAAAATAATTTGTTAAATTCAGTCAACATAAGTGAGATATGTTATTCGTAGCATAACTAATTTTTTCAACGTTACTAATGGAGAACTTATATAAAAAAATATTAGCTTTATATAAAAAAATGACAATAATGTTACATGAATGTTTAATTACATCGTTAGCAGTTTTTTACTCCATTGTAATAATATACAACTAAACATGGTTTTTTCCTATAAAATTTTAGTTTATGCAATCATAAGTTGTTTTTACGTTAGTTATCGTGTTTTACACCCTGACATACATTTTTTTAAGGTTAGAAATTACAAGGATGTTTTAACTATTTAGTTATCAAAGAGTTTCGCCCACCTTTAAAAACCGTCTTATGTTCTGACGTCAAATGTTTTTGTTTTTTTGTCAATATAATTGATTCTTAAAATTTTATAAGGCTACTGTGATTTTTTTTATTTTACAATGAATTAATGTGAAAAAAGTAATAATCGATGATAATTCTATTCCAAGAATTTTTAACATAACCTAAGTTGATTAACCTGAAACAGTTGTCTCGATTTCTCACTGTAATGTTATTTAAGATAATCAAAACTGTAACGAATATCCCACTAACATATTTAAATAAAATATGTTCAATAAAACATTTTATTTTATTATTTGGATAATTTAGATAATTTTGTTGGTATTGGTATCATAAAAATATTTAGTTTAATTTTTGTCTCATTAAAAGTAAATGAAATTTAAATGTTTAATTTTCCATCATATCCGATATTTAGTTATCCATGTCATTTAAATTTACGCAATAAAAAATACATAATTTTTTTTAATTTACTGAACGTAGCTTTTGATAATGGGAAAGGTAATTTCAAGAATTATGTATCTAGGAGGGGTAAATTAAGAATTATATTCGTTCAAATTATGTTAAAGTAACTCAAAATAAGAAAACGTAAAATTACATAGAAGCTTATCAGCAGAACCAAAGATGAAAATTATTTAACAGCTATCAGATTCAATTTTATTTATGATAGCTTTTATTTATTTCCGTGAAAGTCGACCACGTTATTTCCTTTTGAAGAATTCCAGTAAATACCAGAAATGACCAATTTTTTTTTATTGAGCAAAAAAATTTGAAAACTTTATTTCTAGAAAAAAAAGTGCTGTTGTCAAGTTGTTACCAACAGTAACACCTAGTAAATAAGTTTTCTGTCCCGTCGATGTAAGTTTATCCTTCGTCCCTACAGAGTTGAAGCGATGTGTGTAACATAGCACACAATACGGGTGCCGTACATTAATTTATTACATTGCACTCTGCCTTAATCTTTTTTGTGGCTGTGGTTTACGTAAAGCCCTTGTTATTGAAGAAGAACCAGACAGATTCGTTTTCTATGAGAGTTAAGATATTTATTATATATCTCCGTTTAGTAAAAAGAGTTAATACTTGTAGATATTAATATTAATTACATTTCTGGTGGCATGCTGATAAACAACCACCGTATATTTTGCTGAATTAAGAAGGCGATGAAAAATTAATTTTCTTCTAACTTCAGTTTGTAAGCTCTGAATAATATGCTTATTATTCTTGAATAAGTTGTCATTTACCGAAATTATTTGTAACTAATGACAGCTGCGATTTTATAATAAAATGTTTTCCTTCTTTTTTAGCTTCCAAAAAAACTTAATTATTTTCCGCTTTATTAAAAGACGGCTGCTTTAGAATAGGTTTTTCCTGTATTGTGTATTCTTTGAACCCTCCTTTCGTTAATTAACTTAAAATGTTTCTTCTTTTTTTTGGGGACAGACTTTCTATTTTGTTTTATAAGTTTTATTAATTAATTAGTATTAATTATTACTATTAGCAGATATATTTATTTCTAATTTAATCTAATTGTGTGAATTATACAGTGATTAACTCGTACAAGGCCCAATAAAATACCTTTGCCAGTTATAAATAAATAAAGCTGTCATTTAATAAAACTTAATTAGTTAAGTTGAACCGATTTTTTTAATTTTGTTTTACATACTTAAAAAAAAAATGATGTAATTGTATTACAAGTTAATTACCATAATTTTATTAGTACTCATGGTTATGTAATATTTAAAAAAAATTATTTATAGATCAGGATCAATGAAAATTGGGCTGTAATAATTTTTTTTATGGAGGGGGGTCAGAGGAGATGATAAGTAGGTTATTTGTATTGATAATAATAAGAATATTTCGATAGACGGGTCAAAAATAAAATTACTTCGCAATTCTTCGTACAATATCCTTTTTGCTATTAGGGGTTTTTTTTACTATGTTACACGATTGTATTAGTTACTACTATTATTTATTTGTAATTAGTGATCATGGTGGATATATATATATATATATATATATATATAGATATATATATATGAATTATTAAATAATGTAAAACCACTGAAATGTAGTAATAAATAAACGATTCCGTGAAATAAAGGATTGGTAAAATACATCAAACGATATTGCCATATACGATATTTCTTTGCCAATAGGTTTTTAGCTAAATAATTCGCATCATAATGCTTGATCTTATTTTGATTTCTTGTTAATCAACTCAGCCTCATTTCATTATAAAATATTTTTCAAAAATTTAAAAAAAAAAAGGTCCTTATTGATTAATTTTTGATATAACTCGAATTAATACCCGTGTAAAATATAAAATTCTAAACTTATGCCCTTTTAATTCCTTTTTAATTATAACTTTCTCCTCGGTCAATTTAGGAGTCTGTACCAATATTTTTTCCAGTTATTTTTTTTTTAAAGTAAATATCCTATTAATCTGGGATTATATTTTTTTAACGTAAAGAAATGGTATGCTTATTTTAATAACTTGATTAATTAAAAGCAACTAGCAATATGACCTGGATGAGCTGAAATTTATATATAAAAATGTTTGATTATAATATTACGTCATCGATAAATTATAGCAATTAGTACTTTCCGTAGCAATTTTTAATGTAGCGGTTTTATGAAAAAAATTATTTTCAAATATCAATTCGTTCACATCGTAATTACGTTACGAAGCGTTCACAAAAGTTTTATTTAATATTTAAACGTAGATAGTCGTTTCGATCGTTAAACAATCACCACGAGTAGATACTTCGGAAAAAGTATACATAAAAAAATAAATAATAAAATAAAAAAATAAGAAAAAAATTTTAGTGCAAAATTATTTTTTAAAAATTAAAAAAAAATTTGTTAAATAAATAAAGAAATTATAATATAATTATAATTTATATATAAATTATAATAATAAATTTTAAAAATTTATTATTTCAAAGTTGGCGATAAAATAATAAGATCAACAATGCGCAATACTGTATTAGTGTTTAAATCATTCTGTAAGTTACATTAAGTAGGTTATATCGGGTACTATGACCTGTGTTGTCGTTAGCGAAGGTTTTCTGTGAATTTTAGTTTGAACGTGATCGGTTTGGCATTGAAGTAATGCCGTACTTATTTACAACAGAGAAATACGCCTATATGGTATTCATTTCGGTAGTGTGTAATTGTAATGCAACAGCTGCTGTCGTAGAATATGAAATAATGTTTTTCGAATCACAGCGTTCCAGACTCCAACGCGACTTTTCGCTATCTTCGGGAAACAGATTCATTACCTAGTATTCGTACCTGCGATCTGTCGAATAATCTGTCCAACACACGATGCTATTACTGATGAATTTGTTACCAAAATAAATTTATTAATACAAGTTATTGACCCTGTACAACAGTTATACTATCTCTAAAAATTATCTGCATTAAATGGATATTTTGATAAGAATATTGAAAATTATACTAAAAATAATTGCGCTAAAAAAATGTGATCTCATTTGACGTCAAATGATATTTTTATGATTACTGTTGTTACTAGGAGAGCAATTTGCGTCACTCAGCTAAATAAATTGTATCAGACACGCCTCCGATTTTACTATTTCATATATATATTTTACTCACAACTATATAAACTGTTTAATCATATTACATGAAGTACCTATTTTATGTTAATACTATCATTTATATAAATTTATATTTATTTTATTTTATTTATTTATTTTTTTATTTTTTTTGTACTTATTCAATTGTAAAACCTTATAATAACTGAATTATCCCCCGGATATTTATTTTAGGTTGGCCGACCTATGTGAAGCAACATTTCACATTCATTTCTATTTCTTATGGGCTTTTTTTTCCTGGTCTTCCAATTGCTTGTTCTTCCCTCTTTCGTTTTGTTTTTGCCTTCTCTTTTTAGCTTTTAAAAAGTTGTTATATTTTTTTTAACATTTTTTATATCCCTACGGCATAACATCGAATTCATCACAAAATCTTATCTTTCAATCAAGTATTAATGTATATTTTATATTTTTACCATGTTCATAAATCGAGAAGTTTTTTGAATCCTAAATATATTAAGTTAAATTGTAATTTGTTATAAAGTCTAAAGGTACATTTATTTCTTTATGTTTTGTCTTCCATTAGTTCTTTATTCTTTTGTTTTGTTTTTGTTTTTTCTCTTCTGGTCATTGGTTTCACTTTTCTTCTCTCGGAAAAGCGCTTGAAATCTTTTCTGAACGTTGTTCTATGTTGATTTTTTTCAGATATTTTCACTTCTTTTAGGTTTTTTGAATCATTGGTTTCCGTTCTTTTTCTTGTAAATGTGGTTGAAGATTTGTTTTGTGAGCCTGTTATCATTAATTCTCATAAGGTGGCCGAAGAATTTGGGTGAAGAATTTTTTTTGATAAAATCTAACATTTTCTCAGTTTCATTGTATTTATAAAGATCTTTATTACTTTTGAATTTGTATTCGTTTTTTTAATGGTCCTAGTATTTTTCTCTAAATTGTTCTTTCTTTTTTCTCTATTTTTTTTCTTTATCTTTTTTATCTCACCTGACTTGAAACTAAAGATGCATTCTGATTCGTGTAGGCCTTGTGGTTTGATTATATGTAATGCCTGATTTTGGCTTTATTTTGAGATCTTTTTATTGTAGATATCTTTTGTAGGCCGTTAGATTAATTCCATTTTCCTCTGTTGTTTAATTGGCTTCTTTATCTAAATCATTAGTTTGGATTTTCTCTCCTAAATCTTTAAATCTATTGATTTTTCCAACATTATTTCGTATTCAGGGACTTTATAACATTGATATTGGTCATGAATTCTGCTTTTTTAAAGGGAATTTTTAGCCCTGCTTTCTCTGCTCAAAAATTTTAGAATGGAATCTGTTCAATGAGTAAAAAAGTAAATATGTAAAGATTCCACGATGTTTTTCTTGACAGAAACCAAATACGAGTTAAAAAAAAAATTAACGGGATAGATTTATTTTCTTGTCCAGATTATAAATAAATCTCTTTCAAACTGTGTATTTTACAAATTGCTTTCCATTATCAAATGGCTTTCCCTGAGTGTACGTATTCCATTTAGGTGATTTTATTATTTACTTTAAAGTGCTTTTTAAAATCCATTTAAGGGCCTGAATGGCTTATGTTGTACTCGTGATCTTTCTGAAGCCGAACTGGTATTTCGTTAACATTTATCATTTGTTTTATTAACCGTTAAACTATTCTAATAAGTATTTTCCATGAATGAGAATCGAGTTAAAATAATGGTGCGATACTTTACCCTTTTATCTACCCCTTTCTTGAGAATTGTAACAATTCTTTTTTTTATAAGTTATTGTATTTTATCAGGATTATAAATGTTTTGATTAATATGTAAATATATATTAAGTGTATTATTTCTACTTTAATAAATAATTATACTTTTATTTCAATAGAAAGTAAATTTTACCCTTTATTGTTCACGTTTTTTTATACGATGTTGTTAATTTCTTTTAAAAAGTATGATTAATTAAAAGGACATGTGACTTAATGATAGCTAATAGAATGGTTAGTAGCTGTACTAGTAATTTATTACTGTAATTGAACTCGACCTTTTTAATTGTATGGTACGACCCTATTTCTATTCAATGATAAATTTAAAAATTAAGAAACTGTTTTATTTTATACTATAAAATATGGTACTTTAATAAGTTAACATGTAAAATATACACATATGTCTTGTTTTTAATTATAGTTTTTAGTATGAAATTATTTTATTTTTAATAAAGATTTATATTATTGATGAGTACTGTGTAGCAGTTTCTATGGTAAATCCTGAAACTTAAAAAAAAAATTATGTGAAATATATATATATATATAAAACCATAATTGTATTTATTTTACCAGACATTCCTTTAGTTAATGGCAATGTTTCAGATGATGGAAATAATTTTCGGGGAAAATGAGTAGAGATAAAATAAGGAAAATGGAATAAAGTTAACCAAAAAGAGATTGTGAGGTTTGAATATGACAGAAAATATATGAAAGACAATTCTGATGTAAAATCGATTAGAAAGTAAGGGAGCAGAACAAAGAAGAGGAAAAACAGAGATGGAAGACAAACTGATTAAAGTCTAGGAAAAATAGTTGAAAATTATTTTTAAAAAGGATTTTGGACAGAAAAAAATGAAGTTACATAAAACTGATTCGGTGCCCAACCTTGTCTTTTCGTATTTTTCAAAATAGAAAGAACTCAAACATAAACTCGTAGGTTTGCATATTCATTGAAATACCTGAGATTGAAATCAAAACTATGACCTCATTTAACTGTATTTTTTTAAAATTAATTGTAGAATACATACAGATTATGTTTGACCTAAGTACAGGCTTTTACTCATTTTTTGAAGTAATTCCTTTATAAAGTTAGTATTATAAATAACATTTTATTGTAACTGGCTATTATAATAATACAAATTGATTCACGAAGAATGTAAAAACCTTTCAGGACATCTAAAAGAAAGTTCATATAAACATAGATTCGAGAACCCTTCGTTAGTAAGTTCCAGCTGGCAAAAATTTCGCCGTGATTTCTGCGCCTTCGGTAACTATGTTATGTATTTGTCTATTGATATACTTATGTTTAAATTTGTTACAATAAACTTTATCACAAACTATTTACAGACAATAAGCCATTAAGTATGAAATGGATTTTTTTTCGACAGATTGAGTACGTTAATGTGGTGCTTTATCTGTCTCCATATTTTCTTACGAGACACAAGAGAGTAGTCGAATTTGCTGTATTTAAGAATAATAATAACCTTTATTATAGCCTGTCCATGTGGTAAACCCGAGCGAACACGTCACTGTTTTAGATGAACATCTGCATTTAGGTGAGCTTGTCAAGCCAGCGTTTGACAGAAAGTATTCATCAGTGAAGAAGCTAAGAGGAAATCACTTCACCCCTCAATCTCTATACTAATCCTGGTACGGAATGCTAATTATATTGAAAATAGCTGTTAATTTCCTTAATGACTTTTATTATCTCCTGTCAAGTCGTCTATGTTTTTTTTTATTGATGGTACGTACACAATAAATTCTACTGAATTTTTTAAATGTCTTTTATTGTTTACCGATCTTTACTGATAATGTAACAAGCATTATTTAGTTATTCATAACTAATTACTTAATTATAAAGATTGATTTTATTGAGCAAAAGTCTTTTTATTTGCTATAATAATCTTCTCCCATTTTGCATGTTTATTTTTGTGCAATTCGATCTTAAAGACAGTTTGCGCGTGTGCGTGTGTTGGGAATAAGCAGTTTAAAGAAAGTTTACCTTTAACCTATTTGAAACAGATTACAGTATATATACTGCTGTTTAGGGAAATATTAGCTATGACGTTAAAGTAAGATGTTTTAGCCTTTTTTTTGTATAGGTTTATTTCGGATTTCCTGTAACGGTTTTTATATAGTTTTTTATAATTTATATAAAGTTTAAACGTTAATCATTTGACCTTTATTGTTATAAATTTAACTTACTGTAATAGAATTATCATGATACGTTAAATCATGTCATTTTACCGTCATGAAATATCAAAAAAAAAGAAGAAAACGAATGTATGTGCCTTTAAATCTATGCGTAACGCTTACTGCATCGTTTTCTTGTTCTGTTTGTGTGCTATGAATTTGTTTTTCTTACTGTTTGAAACAAGTTGCCAAAATAATATGTTAATATATATATTTTTTTTAAATGTATTTAATATATTCTCCATTAAGGTTAAGTTTTTAGTATATATATTTTTTAAATGTATATAATAAATTTTTCTTTAATGTAATAGTTGTTTTGAAAAAACAGTTTGACGACGTCAATCGAACCTAAAAATAGGTCTAAAGTAAAAAAAAAATTTGATTTGGACACCACATGACATCCTTGTACGCCTATTAAATTACGTAAACACACATTTAAAAAAAAAATGAAAAGTACCTAAAATTTTATTTCATTAATAACTTCCGATATTTTTTAATTTTTTTTTTATTATTGATCGTAAATTTTTTTTCTACAATCAGAGGTTAATAATTATTAAAAAATCAATTTAGTATTTAAATTAAAAAAAAAAGATAAAAAATAGGAGATGAAGTCTGATTCGAACCGATGTCCCTTCCCGTTGTAAGATCCAAATATTTCATTAATTTAAATTTCATTTGGCTGTAACTCTGGAACCGATGAAAATAAGTACCACTTATGATATATCGTTGAAAAGCTCTCAATGAAGGCTTATTATTGCAGTTAAGAAAAATTCCAAAATCCAATTTTTTTGGATTTTGAGTTTTTCGGACACTTACGGTTCAGTCGATTGCAGTCGAAAGGGGAGGTGCACAACCAGATGTTACAATAGTCCTAAATTCAAAATTTCAACATCCTACGGCTAATCTTTATTAACTTATGTGAGATACATACGTACGTACAGACATCATACCGAAACTAGTTAAATGGATTCAGGGATGGTCAATATGAATATTTTCGTTAAAATCTGGAAACCGAAATTTTTCGCGATCCCAACACTTCTTTTACTTCGTACAAGAAAGTAAATATCGTAATTTTGGTAGGTTACATTCTTATACAATCTGGTTATTGGGCAAATTGATTTATAAAAAAATAAATACCAGTAAAATATTATATTTCATACACACTATTTTTTAGTTGTTATTTATGTTGATATGCATGTATTAATTAAATACATAAAATAAAATGATTTACTAAAAATGGAATCGTCATCACATGTTAACTACCTTGGCGCAGGTCCTATGCATCTTGTCCATTTCAATTCTCTTATTACCAACTATCTTTTAAGATTTTGTAAATCTTCCATTTTCATTTAGATCATCTTTCTTTTGTTTAGCATCCGGTAATTAGCGTTCAGATAATATTTCGCAGGATTTTGTGTATGAGTGTAAATGAAGTGTAGTCTTGTACAGTTTCAGTTCGACCAGTTCTGAGATGTGTGGTTAATAGACACCCAACCACCAAAGAACACCGGTATCCACGATCTAGTATTCAAATCCGAGTAAAATAACTGACTTTACTAGGACTTGAACGCTGGAACTCTAGACTTCTAAATCAGCTGATTTGGGAAGACGCGTTCACCACTAGACCAACCCGGTGGGTTTCTTTTAAATCATCTGTAATCTTAGATCTTTAATCTTTACTGGCCTCTCTTCTACTCCTTTTAGCACTGTTATAATTTTACCACCGTCTGTCATAGCGCTCCAATAACTAAGGATTCCAATTCTTAATAGTTATGATTAAACTTCTATTCTCGTCTTCATTACTTTATATTTGTCTTTTTCCTGTTTATCTTCTGTTTCCTCCATTTTCACATTTCAAATGTTTTTAGCCTTTTTTTCTCTCGTTAATGTATATTTTTCATATATGTACTGAACTTTTTTTTTCTTTTTCTGTTTAGTCTCCGGAACCACCGTACGGTATTACTTCAGATGATGATATGTATAAATGTAAAGGAAATGTAGTCTCAGGTCGACCATTTCTGAGATGTGTGGTTAATTGAACTATACTGAACCTTTTATTTTTTCCTGCTTAGCCTCTGGTAAATTACCTTTCAGATAGAGGATGAATAAGGATGATATGTCTGAGTGTGTATGAAGTGTAGTCTTGTACAGTCTCAGTTCGACCATTCCTGAGATGTGTGGTTAATAGAAACCTAACCACCAAAGAACACCGGTATCCACGATCTATATTCAAATCCGTGTAAAAATTTTTTTAATTTTTTTTTTCCTCCTCCCCAACCGGATATCCAATTAAGTATACTCAGTTGTGGAGAGTGTCCATATACTCTAAGGAGGCGTCCCCCACCCACCGGTTGTACGCCCGGCACGGCAAGTTAGCCTCCCCGGTCTCGGATCTTTTTTTTTATTTTCCAGTGCCTGCCTCTAATTCCCCGTTTCGAAGGTGAGGTCCGGCGATGCCGTCCCCCACCCCTTCCACGGGGAACCGGGACTCGGTCATGATGCCTGCCTCTAACCGACGATGCCGGCCTCTAACCGACGATGCCGGCCCCAGAAACTCCGAAGAGCCCCCGTGCCACACCGCCGGCCGGGACTCGGTCTTTTCTTTTCTTTTCTTTTCCCCACTCACAGTATCCCCAGGAGTTCCATCCCCATCACAGGAACCCGCACAACTCAGCATACGGGTCCTCAGAGAATGGACTGTCCTCCCTATTCTACACCGTGCCTAAAGTCCTTGGCGCCTCGCGTCTTCTTCTTTCGTTCTGAGAACCACTGCAGCGAAGTTTGCGAACCAATCCCAATTATTATTGTTACTAGTTAGCCAACTCACTTGATTTTCCACAGTTAAATTGTGTATTATTATTTCGTATCTTAAGTTCTCCCATCTCTGGCACGTGAAAATCGTGTGTTTCACGGTATCTACCTCTTGGCAATAGATACATTGAGGGTTTGTACGCTTACCAAATGTGTATAGATACTGGCCGAAGGACCCGTGACCGATCATTATCTGCGTCATGTAAAAGTTCATGTTACCTTTTTCCTTGTTTAGCCAGTTATCTAGATTAGGTTTCAATTGTCTAGTCCATGTCCCCGTTTGCAATCCAGTCCATTCATTCTGCCATTCATTCACAATGATGTTTTCCACCACACTATTTAGCATTCCTGCTGTTCTCAATCTTCACTTTTTTATTAATAATTCTATGGGTGGCACCTCCGCTAGAACACACAACGCCCCATATGAAATTATTTGATACCCTGCTACTGTTCTTATTAGTGCTAGACGGCGTATACTCCTCATTTTTGCATGTTCCTCTGTACGTTTATTGCCTCTCCCCATATTGGGGCAGCGTACAGCATCGATACATTACCGCAGAGGTTATCAACCTCCTGACCGACGTTTTGGGTGCGTTATTGTTATTGAACAATCCCCTCAGTGCTCTGGTAGTGGGAGCAATCCTTTTGCATATAATTTCTACATGTGCACTAAACCTGAGGTTCTTGTCCAACACAACCTCCTAGTATTTCGTGTTATTAACTTCTTGTATTCGCTCCCCTCTTATTTCCACATTTATATTCCTAATTCTTCTCCGGCCCGAGAACACAATGCATTGGGATTTTGCCGTAGATATCTGCAGCTGATTGTCCCTTAACCATTCATCAATCTGGATCAAGGCTCTATTGGCTTTATTCTCTAGATTGTTTATATCCCCGTCTTCTACCAGGATTGCCACGTCATTTTGATCATGTAATTGAGTTTTTTCCTGGCTGTCCTGTATCGTTCTAACGCGAGATTACTTTCCTCTGTCGTTCCTGTACGCGCCCGCAGTCTTTGGGCTCTTCTTTTACTATTTAGCATCAAAGTACGTTGTTCTGCAATCTCGTTAGTCCACCAGTATACCGGGTGGTATCTAGTTGTATTCTGGGGGATTCTAGATATTTCATCGACAATTATTCCCTGAAATATATCAGGATCCATAAGTGTACTTGTCATCATCTTATTAGCTGATCTCCTTATTACCCGTTGTATTTGATGATCTGTTAGTCTAGGGTTTATGCGTGATTGTAATGATCTGGCGTGTTGATCTCTGATGATGATAGAGACTGCTTTATGGTATCGTTGATTACTGAACATTCAACTGTGTTTGGATGAATTCTTCCATCGATTATCACCAAGTCTATAATAATGGATTCGTATCCTCTGGCACTGTAAGTGGGCGTTCCGTCATTTGTACATACAAAGCCCGTGGTCTCCAAAAATTCCTCAAGGATTCTACCTCTTGCGTTAGAGGATTCTGAGCCTGCTAACATGGTTTTGCTATTAAAATTCCCTAGGATTAGCACTCGCTTACGTGACTGTGTGACGACCCGTTGTAAACAGAACATTCTATCTTGGAAATCCTCTATTTTGATGTTTGCGCTAATATATACCCCGACTATCATCAATTCGGCCAGCTCAACAGCTATAATGAAAATTACAATCTTTGTTACCAGTTGTTCTCCTAAACGCCACGTCTCCATTTCTATCTGGAATCCATTGTTTCCTGGCTACTGAGAGTCTATTTGGCTCAGTAGCTACCATAAAGTCGTAGTTTCCCCTATTGGCTATTTCTTCAGTTAGATCATGTGATAATCTGGTCCTATTATTGTTTATTAACAATACTTTAATCATGGGCCTTATCACAAACCGCACTGCCAGTCCTATGTGTGTGGCTTCTACAGTCCAGAAATTTAGAGGCTTCACGGCAATCCCTTATCATATGTCCGGATCCGCTTCAATTGAAACAAAGATTAGACCTATCTGGGCCCCTGCAATCTCTTCTGCCGTGTCCTATCGCCCAGCACCTATAACATTCTTCGTTTTCTGTTCTTATATAAACTCTACAATTGATCCACCCAACTTTCAGTCTCGAAGCAATCAGTTTTATCGCGCCTCTGTGGGTGGTAACTACCGTGGCGTTTTTTGTCTCTCCATATGCTTATCTAATTGAGGTAACCCTATAGCTCTCATCAGTGCCAAGCACCCTCTCTATCGCCTCCTTCAGCTCTTGTTCCGATGTATCGGCCAGTAAGTCTTTTACATGTACAAGAGTTCTTCGGTGTCCTCTGGTTTTAACGTCTATTTGGAGGTCCGTCTTCCTGTCTTTCAGCAGTGAGGAAAATTCCCCCGCCCTCTGGGTCCCCTTAACTCTCACTTCCATTTCTTGGTTCTTGCCTCTTCTTATTGACAATACATCACCGGCCTCGTCCACAGTGACGTTATCCTTCATAGTCTTGAGTAAGTCCGCATAGGACTTACCTGGGGCTTTTACTACTATGGTCTTACTATCGTTAACTGGCGGTGTACCCCTTCTTGCGGACGCCGATCTTGATCTGGTTCTCATTTGTTCTCCCAGGCTGGGTAGAACCATTCTGGGAAGAGTTTTCCCTTTTCTCATTAAATAAATAACAATTTTTTTAATTAACGTGCCTGTCGTACCGGAAGGGATTACGAATACTGAGAATTCCTGTTTACCAACCGTTCTTCTAAGCGCCTTGATAACATAAGCCGCCATGGTCCTATCGCCTTTACTAGAGTCGTACAACACTGTAAACCTTGTGCCTGTTGTGGTGGTTCTGTCTTCTTCTAATATCGTGGAATCCTGGAGCACCATTGCTCCAGGACTCGCACCAGCATATTGGCTGTTGGGTCTCACTGTAGCTAGATCAATAAAATGACAGCTGTACTCCCCCGGTCTCAAGGCGCTCACCTGGGTCAGTCGATTCATCACCCAGGTGGACCACCTGGATGACAGTCTGTCCATAAGCTGTTCATCGGACAAATCGGTATCTAAGATGTCCGACATTTCGTTTTTGGATAGCCCCTCAGTCTGTGTACTCTGATTAACTGTATCCACCGATTCCTCGTTGATCTTAAGTAACTCTTTATATATTTCAGTCAAGTCGCGTTCATAGGCTTTCATTACTGTCATGCTTGTTTTTCCCAAGTTCTGTCTCATTTGACTTAACACATTGCCTAATTTATGCGTTACCTCTTTCAATGTTAAAGGAGCCTCCTCCTCCTCTGATGAGCCAGCTCTAGCTCTTTTGGCCCCTCTACCTTCAACCACTTTCCAGTTCTTTTTATCCTGAGTGGTAATCGTCCCGCCAGTGACAGTATCCATTACTTCAGGCTCCGTTGTTACATGTTCTTTCCTTCTGCCAGTCCCTCTTGAGGGCCCGGCCCCTTGTGAGGTCGTACCCTCAATAGGAAGGGACCCACGTCGTCGCATGTCGCGTCGCTGGACTTAGGACTCAATTCCACGTTCAACGACACCCCACACGGGCGGCTGCCCCCAAAAAAAAATGGGATGGTGGGGTGGGAGGTAATATGTATCTATCCGAATCTATGGTTGAGAAAAATTGGAGGGGGGGATTCAAAAGATGGGAAAAGTTCTGTTTCGGATAGATCCGTTGGAATTTTGGAAATATTGTATCTGGTATTGGAGATATAAAGGAAAAAGGAAATGCCCTTATAATTGCGGGTCTATAACTTAGAATAATTCTGTCTTATAAATTTGTTGGAATAAAAACTAAGTCCTTGTTTACCGTTAATAATTATTACGTCAGCTTTTGCCTGTCGAGCGACTTAGGAAATTTTCTTTCTATAATACGTATTTGGTATAACCTTAAAATACTAAAAAATAAGTTAAAAAAGGTTCTTAACACACTCTATGACTGTAATAGGTTCAGTTCAAACACAATTATTGAATGGCACTCTCACTGATCACTTTCAACGGCCCAAAGGTCGGAGAAATCATAAAAAAATAACTCACTAAACTCAAAATTGTTAGTTTTCAGAAAAACGTTAATAACTTTAACAATCCACAACCAAAATTCACAAAATTTAGTATATAAGTCCGTTATCCATGCCACAAGAAATACCAATGTCCAGTTCCAAAAAATTCACCAAAAAATAGCAAAAACACAGAGCGAACAAATCCTGTGTGCACACGAGGAAGTCTCTAACTCGACTCTTATCTATACTGAACTCTCTCTCTCTCTCTTTCCTGTTTAGCCTAAGGTAACTACCGTTTAGATAATACTTCAAAGGATGAATGAGGATCCAAAAGATCAAATAAAAAGATCCAATCAAAAGATCCATGGGCCCCACCACGGCATTGAGGTATGGTGTGGTGTCATAAAGGACGAAAATGAAATAAACCTCAAAAGAGCCACCGGTTAGCCCGACCTGCCATGCCGGTATATTGCCGGTAGGTGGGGACGGCTAATTAGAGTAACGGACACTCTCCTGGGTGGCGTAATACCATCAAGTCGTTCCGGCCTAGGGGAGTAGAGGGAACAAAAAAAAAGAAAAGATGAATGAGGATGATATGTATGAGTGTAAATGAAGTGTAGTCTTGTACATTCTCAGCAGTTCGACTATTCCTGAGATGTGTGGTTAATTGAAACCCAACCACCAAAGAACACCGGTATCCATGATCTAGTATTCAAATCCGTGTAAAAATAACTGACTTTACTAGGACTTGAACGCTGGAACTTTCAGCTTCCAAATCAGCTGATTTGGAAAGACGCGTTCACCACTAGACCAAGCCGGTGGGTTTATCTATACTGAACTACACTCCTCAAACATAACGCTTTATCAGACGCTTCTTTAAGTAACTTAATTTTAACTTCATTATAGGTTTATCTTTCTCTGAAATTCTTCCTTGGCTACTGCCGTTCATATTTTTATCTTGTTTTAAGTTTTGCAAATTTCATGTAAAGTGATACCTAAGTATTTACACTTTTACTTTTAAATTTTTCCTTCTTTTGTACAGAGATTTATTGGCCTTTTTGTTATTTATGCTTTTCTTTTTCGTTTTCCTAACAATCGTTTGATTCGACCTTGTTTACTAGTTATTATCTCGACGGCGAGGTCAACCGACTTGTATAAATATGCACCAAGTTTTCATCGAAATTCATACCGATATTTTCCTGCTGAAGAAACTTGCCGGTTTTTTGCTGAAACCGAAGTCTTCGGTTTCAACTTCTTCTTCGGTCCTTTGGTCTAGCTATTGTAAATCCTCTTTCGTTAACTTCTTTGTATATGATAATCGAATTTTTTCGGTATTCTTGGAAGTTAAGTCTACGAAACTTACTTGCTGAACCAAGTTATGCATCTCCTTATTCGTGTTTGGAATAAGGAACTGTATTTGAGGAAAATTCATGTTTGCACAAAAGACAAATAGCAAAACTCATGAAATTTTAATTTATGTATGTTCATCGATTTATGCACGACGTTAAACAAGGATTTTATGTTGCTTTTTAATTTATTAGAATCCCTATCGCGGTTTCACCCACGCTATATACATATACAACTTCAAAAATTGTAACATATTTCTCAAAGGTTGAACTTGATTTTGACCCAAGCGTAATACGTTCCTCTTCAAATCTCATGAACGCTCTGGCATAGATTCGCGTTGTCTACGACCACAAACTCCGGTAGCCGTACAAGATCTTCTTCCTATCTTGGACTTCACCGACCTAGGCATTATGAAAATATTAATACCAAATTGAAATTCGAATATATGTCGATTATGTGTATGGCTTATCCTAATGGAACTTATTAATCCAGCATATAAAAATCTTGGAGTGCTACTTTACTCGCATGAGGATGGCTTCCCGCGGATCGCCGTCAGATTAGACAATGACATTAAATTTAGTAAATCACATAATAAGTCTGATATTTTCAGACAGTAATTATATAAACAATGAAAATCGAATATAGATAGTAACATTAAATTTAGTAAAAGAAGTTTTAGTTTATTTATTTGTACATTTTTTTTTTAATTTATGATTTATATAGTTGTCAGATGGGTGAGGTTTGAATGTAGTAAACATTCCGGGGGTCAAATGAAAACTACAGTTAAATTCTTAATGATTGGTTCTGTTGTTTTCGCGATTATCCGGAACAAACCACAAAAACGTTGTCTTTTTATATAGTAGTGAGATATATATCGCCTGTTGTTTGGTATCACGTAGTGAATTATGTCCTCAAGAAAAACTTATATGCGATCAGATGGTTGCAGATGTTTTATTTAATTAATCTTTGTGCTCACCGTACGTTATTTAAAATTAAAAAAAAAAATCGCATGTTCAAAATATAAAGAACCCACTCATATAAGGCCAATCCATACAAAATTTTACACTATTTTTTATTTGTGAAATTTAAGAATTTATGTTTGGTAATGGAAGATGTGCATATTTAAAAATTAAAAACTTGACTTAGAATATGGTTATCAGCGATAATATAAATGTGCGTTCAAACTCTTCCCTCCGGCTTCTAAATACAAAATATTACCCAATTTCCCTTCCTTAATTGATGCTAATTCATGAAGTTTAAACAATTTTTTTTTAAATTTTATCTTCATGAATTAGTTATTCAAATGTGGACATTAGTTTTCACGTAAAATTTCATTAATGGAATTCACACAAAAATATAAAACGTACATTGATAAAAAGACTAGTTTAATCCAGAAATCCTAGTTTCCTAATTTTATAAGATCAAATTGCAGAAATTAAATATATTAACAATTCCTTCTTCATGATGATTTTAGCGAATTGATTGTGGGTTGGAATAAACGCTGCTGCAAACTGTACTGAGTATGATCACGCTTTTAGTTGCTGTTTTTTTTTTACAAAATTTTTCACGCGAAGTCAAAAGTAAATTAAAAAGTTCTTCCTTGTAAAATTTTAAAAGATTATGTAACAGGAAAAAGCTAAATTAATTACCGATTATTGTTTTTTTTTCTTCTTAGAAAATATATTTGCTTTGCTTATTAATTTGTGTTATTGGTTTACAATTAAAGTTCTTTCCATTTAAAATTGAAAAAGAGGTGTTCTTTCCGTGTGTGTAATTGAAAAAAGTATGTTTTTTACAGAAAAAGTAACAACTTAGCTATTAATTTTACTAAAATACTAAGTGTGAAGTAATATTACTTAAAAGAAATTACTATATTTTTTCTTCTTTTTTTTAGTAAAATACTATTTACTTAAAATAACTTCTTTTTGTTTAATTTCATTGTAAGTAAATTTTTCGTATTAGAAAAAAATAATTTTACTTAAAGAAACGCAGACTTCCAATTAAGATGATCTAAACAGTTGTTTTTGCGAATTTTTAAATAAATTTTAATTCTTGTTCATATACAGGAGGGCACGGTGCCGGAATATCGTTCCGGAACTGCTTTTTGGGAGAAATAAAAAATTGTCCTTTCACATAAAATTTGTTTTAATTTAAAGTGTAGCTTACATTTTAACATAAAGTAATCATCTTTATATTTCTTAATGAAAGATATTATTATGACTTCTTTAAATGGTGTGTGACTAATGTCCATGTATTAAATGTTTTGTGCAAATTAAAATTGTTTGGTTGAATTTGTAACGCTCGTTTAACTTATATTTTCTTCGATAAATTACGAACCGATGAAAAAGATAAACTAAATTATAAAGATCGGACACAAAAATTGTTCTTGCTTTTGGATATCTATAGGCAAATGGCGGCAAAATAAGTCATAAATAATTTAATTCACGAAAATAAGTTAAAAATTTGACATGAGAAATATAAGTTTTACTTTTTATCATTGTAAACATCGAAATGAATGTGCAGTTTTCATAAGATTGTCATGTAGCTAGGCGCCGCCTACGACTGTAGACCATATTTTTCCTGTCTGCTATAATACAAAATTAAACGTTCCGATACTTTCTTTTTCCTGTTAAGTTTCCGGTAATTATCTTTCAGTTAATAATTCAGAGGATGATATGTATGAATGTAAATGAAGTATAGTCTTGTACAGTCTCGGTTCGACCATTTCTGAGATGTGTGGTTAATTGAAACCCAACCACCAAAGAACACCGGTATCCACGATCTAGTATTCAAATCCGTGTAAAAATAACTGGCTTTACTAGGACTTGAACGCTGGAACTCTCGACTTCTAAATCAGCTGATTTGGTAGGACACGTTCACCACTAGACCAACCCGGTGGGTTAAACGTTCCGGTACTGGAAATTTATGAGTGCACCCCTGTCCATAAATTATATGGTGAATTCTTTCTCATACATTATGCCCTTAACTAGAGAAAATCCGAAAAATTATTTTTGATCTAGAAGGATTAAGGATCCTGTAGATAGATATACAGGAGCTGTATTAAGAAAAAATCGTTGTATAGCACATTTGTTGTAATTGTTGTTTCTTGGTACTGACAATAAGAAAATAAGTTGGAAAATATTTCCGTCAGAATTTCCAGAAATTAATTTTAAAAGGATTGCAATCTGCAGCTGTTCAATCTTGAAATAATTTACTTTACATTTTTATTAGAATTTGGCGTATCATTTTTATCACAGATCTTATCAAACTGATAGACAAAAAATTTGAAATTAACTATTTTTTTTTTAGAATTATTAGTATAGATAAAATGAATAATTATTTTAAATTATTTATAACGTATAATCTTTTTTTAATATATTCATAAACATTAACTAATCAACAAATTTTAATCTTTACATTTTTTAGCCTTAATTTTTATGATGAATTTGAAAATATAAAACACAGAACCTTTAAAGGAATGTAACGTTTTCATAACATAATTTTTTATTACTGCGATACCGTTGGTATACATAAATGAACAAAAAATGTTTCAGTGTGACGTCAATGAAGGAACTTACACATCTGTTGTGCAAATGTTATGAAAACTATTATCGACATATGTTGACCTAATGCGTACAATTTTTACGAGTATTAATACGTAATTATAATATTATTTGTGTGTGTATGTTTTTATTTTTTCGTACGAACACTCACTCGTGCTTCGCTTGTTTCGACGCGTGAGTCTATGGACTAATCTTGTAACGATTTTCTTTATTATTATCGTTTTTCTTTTGTTTCCGTTTGTTTATTATCATTCCTTATTTCTAAAGCTAACCAGCCGTCTGTTTCTAACCCCATATATTTCTTTATATGAAACTTACTAACTTCAAATGATAGATTAGTTATAAAAGTATGTTTTTTTTTTTTTGTAATTTACTAACTTAAAAATGATTGATTTTGTTGTATTCACAATTTTTAAAAGGTTGAAAAAAATATGTAAACTTACTATATTATTATTATAACAGCGATATTATTATAGAGGAGCTTAAATATCTTTCAGCAGTAAAAGTAAAAAATTGCTTTTTTAACTTCCATATTTATTTTCATAAGGTTTACACTTGCACCTTGTCATTTTCGATTCTTTTTTATTTCTTAAAAAATTCTGTGATCTAAATGTTTCTCATTTTCTTCTATGTCGTTTACAATTTTTAAAATTTTATGAACGCTCTTTTTAGCGTCTTGTACTGATTTTTTCTAGCACTGTTTTAATAAACCTCCTCTCGTGAAATATTCCATCCTTTTTTATGCCATTCTTATTCTATTCTCGTTGATTCTCCTCATTTTTTACATTGTTTGTCCTTTATCATCTTCGATCTTCTTTACGCCTACATTGCAAATAATCCCTAGTTTTTCTTTTTCTTTTGTTTTTAGAATACAAGTTTTACATACATTCCAAATATGATTCTTCACAGAACGTTTCGTTTAATCTAATTTCTTATTACTACATAATACTTTGTTTTCTTTTTTTTTTTGCTATTCTATTCTTTCCATTTTATCCATCCAATTTCTTTTTTAAATAGGGAAAAGCATTCTAAGTGGATTTTTAAATAAATAAAAATAAAAATTGTTAAGAAGAATTGTTATAGAAGAACAAAACCATATGATTTTCTGTCAAGGCAGAATTCCGTGGTTTGGAAATAGCTATAGGTAATTCTCAAATATTAAGTAATATTTTATAATTTTTTCTCTACTTTTTTCCTAACTTCTTTTTCCATCGCTCTTAGGATGCTCGATGCTGTCCATCATTCATTTGTCCATCTTGCTAGAAGTGCATTTCGTTCAAGCCCAGTGGTAAGTCTACTAATCAACAGTGGTGAGCCATCTCTTTGGTATATACTAAACACAATGATCTGTTCCTATGTAGCTCGCATTAAAACGCTACCAAATCATCTGACCTTTTACGCGGTGTTCTTCAACCGTTATCTTAATCGATATCAGGAAGAGCCAAGATCTACTACCCCGCTAGGCATCAGAGCTCATCACCTTTTCTTATCTATAAATATACAACAGTTACATCCAGTTCTTCCTGTTACTCAATGTTATTACCTCCCTTGGCGGCCTTCTTTCATAAATTGTTACTTTAGTCTTTGTCGATATCATAAAGTACACGAATCCGGTTATTTTACGATATACGATGTTATAATACTATAAATAGCGTGAATCCTGTTGCTATTGTTTATACAGACGGCTTTAAACACGATAATTCTGTGGGTTTTACTTTTGTAGTTGGTAGTATAACATATATGTTTGGCCTTCCTAGCATAGCCAATGTTTTCGTCGCGGAGCTGTATGCTCTTCATAAGACTTAAATATTATTAGCCCGACTTATCGACACATACTTGTCTGTTCAGATTCAATCAGTGCCTTACAGACTATTAGTGACATATACTTCACACAACCTTTTGTCTATGAGATTCAGTCTATTATTTCTGAAATAACTCAGCGTAACACAAATGTGAGCTTCTACTGGATCCCTGCCATATTGGAATTCCAGCAAATGAGCGCACTGATACTGCGGCAAAATAGGCTTGTTTGCACCATCCTTTCACAAATCGCGTTGTTTCGGACGTTCTTGTCTGTTTACTAAAGAGGATGGTTCGTGATAAGTGGTAAAGTGAATGGAATGCTACCGTCAACAATAAAATTCGTCCATTTAAGAACACTGTGTCACTGTGGAGCTCTTCATGCAGGAATAACAATCGAGAGGAGGTTATTATTTGTCTTTGCGATTTTTTCCCTACCTCCCGGAACCAGACCCCCAATTAAGCATGAACACGGTTCCGGGAGGTGCCTTTGCCTCTAGTCGCCAGACGAGGGAAATGTCGGGCCCGGCTATGCCGTTCCCGGCCTCCATCACCCAGCAACCGGGACTCGGTTCTTTGTGCTTCGCCTCTAACGGGACACCCCCGGAGGGACGGCCTCGCCGGGACTCATTATTTTAGCACAGGGGCTCGAGAGTCCCCGCACTTCATCGCCACCGTCCACCCGTGTAAGCACGGGCGAACAGCAGTTCCGTACGGAGCTGTGATCGCTCCCTGATATTTCAGTTGCAGTATTCCCAACAGAAACCCTGTCACAGTGTCGAAGTCCACCGAACTTCGTAACATCGTACCAACGATGGTCCCCACCTCGAGATGCCCGTTACGGCAGTACAGTCGCGGCGTTCCTCGTCCCACCGCGGGCACTGGAATATCACGTGTTCCGGCGTATCTCATTCTCGACAGTAGGGGCAAAAGGGGTCTTCAGCTCTTCTTCGTCCACACAGGTATGAACGAAAGACCCCATGACCGGTCAGGAATTGTGTCAGCCAGAATCCCAGTTCGCTAAACTTCCTCTCGGCCCACGGCTCAATGTGCGCGATCAAACGATGCGTCCATCTCCCTTTCGTGGATACATCCCACCTGGCTTGCCAATCCCGGTAGACAGTTGTGTTGGCATTGTTCTTAAACACACCCTGATAAATTTACGCACGAGCCGCTACCAGGTGCTGTAGTGGCGGCATCCCAGTCACCACCAGCACCGCCTCAGTCGAGACAGAGGCGTATGCCGACGCCACCTTAAGAGCCGTATAGCGCGCTATACTCCCTCCAACAGTCTTCTGGTACTCCCTATCGCCATAGCTCTCTTCCACACTGGCGCACCATAAAGAAGAATTGAGTTCGCCACATGCGCGTATAGCCTCCTCTTCGAGGTACGAGGCCTTCCAACGTTCGATAGTAACTTAACCAAATTCTTGGCAGTCTGTTCAGCTTTCTCACTCACCGCCTACGGTCCAACCACACTGCAAGATATTTGGCGGCCTCTCGTGATAAGACCATCGCTCCCTCCATCGAAATCGGGAAAGACACTGCCGCCTTCCCACCATTGAGACAAATAGAGATTTATCGCAGGACAGATGGAGTCCCACCCCGGCCATCCACTCACCGACCATCGCGATAACGGCATTCGCGGCACGTGTCACCACCTCTTGCTACCACAACTAGGGCTAAATCATTAGCGTAGGAGATAGGGATGACACCCCGTGGGTATTGCAACCGGAGGACTTCATCGTACACGATATTCCATAGGTGGGGACTCAAAACGAAGCCCTGGGACACCCCATACGTGGACCGGAACCAGTGTCACAAAGCTTGTATTCCAGCTTCCTATCGTTAAGATAGTCTTCCAACATCCTCCTAAGAGCCGCTCACACACCACCTCCACAGTGCTCGGAAAATGGAGTCCCAACTGACGAAATTAAAGGGATTTCGGACGTCGAGGAGTATCACCATCGGAATCCTGCATGTCCTCCTGCCCGCCGCTGCTGCATCCATAATCTACATCACCGCGTCAACTGCATGGACCGTCGACCGCCCTGGTCGAAATCCATATTGACTCACGTGCAGCCCTCCGTTCACTATAATCTCCTCACGGAGCCTGGCATCGAGCATCCTCTTTTGAAAAGCTTCTTGAGATTATTAATAAGGCAGATGGGCCTGTACGAAGTGGTCGCCTCCACTGTACCAGGTTTCTTTATCAAGACTAACCTCGACCACTTCCTATCTTCCGGAAAGGAACCACGGTGCAGCATAGTATTAAATACTCGGAGGATCTCCGCCGGTGTCTCCTCCACTAAGATGCGGAGTACTTCGACCGGTATGCCATCTGGGCTCTTGTGTAGTCTCATCCGTCTACTGGCCCGGACGAGCTCCTCTACCCGAAAGGGAGGAATGTCGTCAACCACTATCTCTTCCCGCAGGAGGTCTTCACCATTCGGGAACAGCGACCTCACACTGGCCCGCACCTGCTCCTCTGTCAGAACCGGCAGCGATTGGCCAAACCTCCCAGTCGCAACCCACGGGTCCCCGTCAACACTGCCGCATAGTTTCCTCTTGGCCTGTTTAATGGCATATGAGAGAGCCCCCCTGGCCGTTAGATACTCTCGTCGTAAATCCTCGGCGTTTACAGGGTCCCGTCTTCTACTACGCTGTTAGGCCCTCCTCGTGGGGCCCATGAAGGCTTGTGCAACCTGTCAATTTCTACACTCCACCAATAAACGTTCCGTCGCCTCGGTAGGTGTAAGTCACCCGGGAAAGCCTACACTCGTCCGCTACTATCTGTGCAAACTCCTCAAGAGACTCAACTCCTATCAGGCGGCCTCCAATTCTCCGGGAGAACGCGATGCAGCCTACCTTGGAGGTGATCATTCTCGCCGGAGGGTCAATTCTATGACCTGTCAGGGAATTAAACATGATGGGCCTATGATCTGATAGACATTCCTCCTCCAGCAGCTGCCAGTTACAATAGTCGCCAACACGATCTTCCGTAACAAATGCCAAGTCTGTGGCCGATCTCGATTTTCCCGTTGGAACGTGTCGCCTTCCCCGTTAATGCAACTGAGACCCAGTAGATTCACCCACTCACTCTGATGAAGGCTCCTAGTTGACGTTACTGGACCAGCAAATTCGGGGGACTTGGCGTTAAAGTCCCCCACCACCAGTGGTGGTCCTGCTCCTACTCCTGGTGACTTCTTCACTCATATCGTCCAAGAAGGTAAGGAAATCCCCTCTATGTCGGTGTTGGGCGAGTGGTAGCAGCTGTACATCACCAAACCAGCGAGGTCAGCCCATACAAAGCCTCTGTCTGATCCCCAGCCGACCACTGGCACACTAGCCGATAGGAGCCCAATAGCCGCCCCGGAAGTCCGATCCATCATCCAGCGAGGTCCTCCCACCATCGCCTTGTTCGGTTCAAATCACGTCTACCAGGATCACCAGGATACGTCACTAGGATCACGTCTACCGCCTCTCGCTGAGCCACCTCCCAGCACAGGTCCATGGCCTGTCTACACCTGTTTGCATTGAATTGGAGGAACCTCATTTCGTTGTTGAATATCCTCTGGCTCGTGTGGCTCGCGCTGTGTGGCCCTCCATACCACACAGCGGCCCTCAATACCAACATGTCGCCTCCGTGCATCGCTCCTGCCAGTGACCCGGTGTTTCCCACAGGTAAAGCATAAATCAGTTCTATCCGGGCCCGAACAACGCGACGCGACATGTCCCATCCCCAGCACCGAAAATACCTGTCTTCCACCTCCCTGATGTACGCACAACAGTGGACCCAACCGATCTTGATGCGTTCATCCGTCAGCTTCTTAGCCGCATGTTAGCTAGTAATGACCGTGGCATTTTGTATGTCCGTATACCGACCTCACTGAAGTTATCTGGAACTCCTCTGAGTCTCCAGTTACTTGCTTCACCGCATTCCGTATCTCCTGTTCAGAGGAGTCGTGTTCTATGTCCTGAATATGAACGACCGACCACCTCGATTTTTAAGTAACATGAAGATCAATCGCCTTACTACACAGAGTCTCTTTCAACTCCTCTGCCTTCTGCACCCCTTTAATCCGGATGCAGAGCTCTTCCATAGTCCCCTTCCGGACTGAAAGAACCTCACCGGCCTCCTGCCTTTGCGATTGGAGCACACTAGGCTCACTTATGTTTACCTCACGAATCAGAGCGATGCATCCGTTTGTGTTCGCTGTGATTGCCGACGGTACACCACATCCTTGTGGATTATAGCTGTTATGCGGTATTGCGTCGAAGATTTAAATTAGGGGTTAACATCCAAAATATTCTAGGAAACAATATGACGATGTTATCGAATGTTTTGTTGTTTCTTCAGGCCATGCGTCTGTATTCCAATATTTAATAATTAATGTAATATATTTGTAGTTTTATAATGTGTTTTAGATTTTTACGATTTTGCCTGGGATGTGGTATTTTTTTAGTTAGTGTTAGTGGACATTGAACTAGTTAGATTATTTTAAAACCATTCTGATCGGACACTAATAACGAACCTTAGTTGTGCGCCCCAAAACACAAAAAGAAAATGAATTAAATCAGACAAAAATAAATTATGAGGGTGGGCTGAAAAGTTTCCGGCCTGATACATAGGTTGGGCCAGTAGGTTTAATTTCTTACCGGCTTCTATATTAATATTTTTCACTAGCTTGTATTTCAAATTTCAGGTTAGTAGCTCTGTTAGTATTGGCTTGACAGCCTATTGAAAAAGGCGCCGTTGTTATTTTCATTAAAATGGAGAAATTGCAAAAACGCGGTTTTTAGTGCAATTTTCCAATTAAAAACGTTAAAATCAACAACTGAAGTTCCAGTTGCTTTTCCAACTCCCTTATTCGCCAGATTTAGCATCCAACGACTATCATCTATTTCCTAACCTCAAAAAATAGATTAGTGGAGAACGATTTGAGAGCAACGAGGAAATCGTTGATGCTATAAATGGTTATTTTGAAGAGCTCAACGAATCGCATTATAAAGTTGGTATAACTGCATTAAACCGCCGTTATGAAAAGTGTATTAGTATTTATGGAGATTATTTTGAAAAATAAAAGCATAAAAATAGAAATAAAAATTGTTATTTTCTTTGTATGATCGGAAACTATTCAGCCCATCTTCTTTGATTTTCTATTCAAGATAACTAAACATTTTTAAAACTGTTTTAAACGCTACGTTCAAAACATATAGGTTAAGTTCAAAATTAGGTATGAATGGTTGGTCTTTGTTCGTTTATTTTCCTTTTCTTAATAGATTTTCAAAAGGAAGTTCTCGATTCGACCGATGTGTATTATTTTTATACACGGGAAGTTGCTCTGGTTATCGATTGTAAATAATTTCAACCTAACTTAAATAGAAAATTGTTTAATGAGAATTTACATTTTCTTCATAGACGATTTTAAGAAATTTCTCTTATTTTGTATGTACTTTTCACATATATATATATATATATATATATATATATATATATATGTGTGTATGTATGTTTGTGTGTGTGTGTGCGTGTATGCGTGCGCGCGCGCGCGCATACAAACGCACAAAAACATTTTCCACATTAACCATGATTATTTCTTTAATTTTAAAAGAAAAAAACCAGTGAATGAGTCATTCATGAAAAATAGTAAAAGGAAATTGAACAGCAGAACCGGTTTTAATACATAAAATCAACCATGTGAAGTGGGAATGAAAATATAAGATGTTTAACAGAAAATGAAAATGTGGCTTCTGGAAAAATTCCAACTAAAACAGTTACATTATTGGATTGGAAACTTGACATATTAGTGTAGAAGCTGCTTTTACTCTTCTAATGGTTACAAATAAAGTATGATTAGTGCATTACACTAAACATATGTGTACGAGAAGAATACGTAACAACTAATTACTTAAATTGAATATTTTGCTTTATTGCACGATTAATTTATACACGTATATTTTCGCAGATTATTTTATATTTTTATTAATATATATTGATACATTTTTTTTCCCGCTAATCCACCAATTACAGAATTAAAGAAATATTTTTTTACTTTATTTCCTTTACATTAGAGAGCTTTCGGGCATAAGCCCATTTTCAGTAATTTTTTCTGATTTATCTTCATTTACATTTATATAACTACTATTCAATGCCATTACACTTTGGATGCTTTTTATAACTTTGGTTATTGAGAAAATTATAAGAAATTTTAAACATTTATAGAACATACATTTATTTGCTCGGTCAATTTTTTAAAAAATTTAAAATCATCTACTAAAATTTACAATTAAAATAAAAATATTTTACTACAATTTACCAAAATTTATTTAAAATGTCTTTCAATATGTTGTTTTATATAATGTATTAACATGGCATAAACTCTATTCCTTATCTTTCTTCTCTTTTAATTTCGAATTCTGAGTTCTATCATTAATTTTACTTTGGATCTTGTAGTTATGACGTTTTGTTTTGGAATCGACACCGAATTCTTCTAGTATTTTAAATAAGGCTATTCTGACAATTTAGTCATGTCTCTTTGAGATCTATAAAGACGATTACATGGTTTTTATGCTTTTTTATTCTTTCCCTTATTATTTTACATAACATTTTATAATTATTTATTTTAATTTTTTTAAATTCAAGTATTAACATTAATGTTATTTTTTTTACAGGTGAGTGTTAAAAAATCAGTCATTATTCAGTAATTACGTGAGTAAATAATCTAATTTATAACTATTTCATCGTAAATCATAATTTCTTTTTATATTTTACTTTTAAATTCTGTTAGAAATACCTAGTAGGAGATAAATTATGTTTGGTTGTTTTAATTTATATTCTTATACGCAACCGCTGTTGAAATTGATAAAACTTATTAAGTGTCCGCTTGTAAAGTACTACTACTACTACTACTAAAAGAGATGGAAATCTCTCATCGATTCCTGTACAACAAAGAGAACTTCACTTGGATTATGTCGAGATTTTCTTATGGATATCCGTATCTGTAAATATATGGTTTGTTCTACTCTTGTTACAATTTTTATTTAGGTCAATTTTGATGATTTTTTTCCTTTGATTTCTGTAGTAATAATTTGTTTTTAAATGAAATATAAAGATGTGTGAAATTACCTCCCATCTATATTTCTACAATGATATCCTGTAATATAAAACGATATAAGCTAACAAAAATTATCTTTGCCGTTATTTAAATGTGTGCAACAATTCTCCGTACATAACATTTCATCAAAATAGAATCTACTGGTTTGTGTTTTTTATAGAATTTAAATTTGGATACCTAATATTTTACTTAGAATAAAGAAATAATTTTTTTTTTTTAATAATTTTGAGAAAACTCGCTAGTTGTCTTCTTTCAACCATTATTTCTGTATAATCGTATGAGATAGCTAAACTAACAATTGAGTAGATATCTCATAACGTAAAATTAATTTTATTAATATAATACTCATTAGTTAATTATAATCTACCATTAAAAAATATACATGCTGGAATCTTATCACAGAATAGTAATATCCATACACATTTTCAGTATTAAAATTGACATTTATGTTTTTAATTAACAATTATTAACCTCTTTTTTCATAAATATCAGAGCATTACTTGTTATTGTTTATGTGCGGTAACAAAGCGTTTCCGAACCTATGTTTCATGTGAACCTGTGTTTATATGAATCTTTTATTCTCACCAGTAGAACAAGTCCTGAAAGTTGGTACATTCTTCATGAATCTCTCTCTATATACCAGTTTATACTATTTTTTTTTATCTCTTATTTTGTATATATTTAATAATCTAAATGTACTGATAATTTGTTTTTCCAACGAAATTAGAAAAATAACTATTTCTAATGTTATAAATATGTCGATCCTAATTCTTAATTTTCTAGAAAAGAAAGAAGTTAAATCTTAACCATTTCCTAAACTCTTTGAAGAAAAAACTTTCTTCCTAGAATTTTATGTATTGTAACAGTTTCAAATTGTTTCCAAATATCAGTCTGTTTTGTGACACGCTACCGTACATCAACTACACGTATTGATATATTTTCCTACGACTGCCCTAAAAAGGAAACGATAGCGGCATGTTCTTTGAGGTTATTCAAGCTTTTGATCTATTTGGAGATGAATTACCACAGACTCAGATTTTTATCTTCCAAATATTACCGTATTCTGTAACTATTTTATACGGATCGACATTTCTCAGTTTTACAAAGTAGTACTTGCTCATTCTCACTGCCTTATAATATTTGCAGATGTACCCCAAGGCTCAATTCTTGTTCCCATTATGTGTAATATATTTTAGGTATACCTCTTTGTCCCATGACAATTACTGAATCTAATTGAAACCATAAATTATGCTATCTATATCGGACCACCAATTTAATGTCACAACAAATTTATAAAATCATCTATTTATCTAGAAATCAGATTCGCAGATGTACTTATAACAAACTTTCACAAGTTGTACTGTGACAAACCGTGCAAACAATTTTTATTTTCCGACGTCAAATTGTGCGTATAGTTTACTTTACGGCATATATCCGTATCGATAAATAACATTCTTGGAATCAATGTGGTATCGCCGTACGTAAATCTTTAGACACTGGATCTAAGCGGCTTTTATTTTATTTCCTGGTCCTTAAAACGTCCACTTTATATTTAAAAAAAATTTATAATCTTTTAAACCCCGTTTAGGAATTTGTTACATACTTTTACATCAAAGAAGAGGAAAAAAACTTGTAAATTGAGAAAGTTGGTAAAGGAAATAACATGTAGTATTGTAAACATACACTATAAGTAATTAAGTAATTTGTATTAGAAAATTCTTTTAATCTTTTTGCCATCATGGTGAATGTTCCATTTTTAGGATACATTCTTTCTTTCAGTCGTGTTAAAAAATAGTTCTGAAAATTTCTTAATAACATTGATAATGGAAGTATTTGATTATTAATTCTTAATCATATTGATAAGCTGAAGTATTACGTAGAATTACATGAAAGTAGTTCTATTGTCTGTTTTAATAGAAGTTAATATTATTTTTTTTTAAATATGTGACTTATTGTTTATTTTTTTTTTTAGTAAAGGCTAGACATTTATTAATTTAAAACACAGGTAAACTAAATCTTTTTAATTTTGCACAATTCATGTTTATGGGCACTAAAAACCCGATAGCTCTTTTTTACTTCATTGTACGAAGTAACGGAATTACTGTAATCGCAAAAAAATTCGATTTTCGGATGTCAACAGAAATATTCATTTTGACCATCCCGGAATCAATTTTTACTAGTTTCGGCGTGACGAACGTAATTATCTCGCATAACTCAAAAACGATTAGCCGCAGAATGTTGGAATTTTGGATTTAGGACTGTTGTAATATCTAGTTGTGCAACTCCTCTTTTGATTGCAATCGACTTGACACAAATGTCCAAAAGAGACCAAAATGCAAAAAATTTGAATTTTCAACTTTTTCTTAACTGCAGTAATAAGTCCTCATTTAGAGCATTTCAACGATGTATCATAAGTTACTTATTTTCATCGGTACCAGAGTTATAGCAAAATAAAATTGTAATTAATGGAATATTTAGATCTTACAAAGGGAATGTGCCTTCCCTTTGTTCCAAAACACTTCATTTTCTTTTTTCTTTTTCAACTTTTTTTTTTAAATATATTGATTTATTAATAATTATTAACCGCTGATTGTAAAAAAACAATTACAGTAAATAATAATTCAATAATAACTATAAAAAAAATGAATCTGAGGTTATTGCTGAAATAAAATTTTATGTACATTTCATTTTAAAAAAAAAATGTGTGTATGTAATTTAATAGACGTACAAGGAAGTCATGTGGGGTCCACATCCGATTTAAAAAAAAGAACATCAAAAGGAAATATATTAAATTTTCATAAAACGTATTTTATTACGATATTGGAAAATGTTGCCTAAAATTTATAATGCTGATTGTGACGTTATTTTTTATATTTTTATTATTGAAAATATATCTATTTAAATTATTATTACTTTATGTGCATAAATAATAAAAATAGTATAATTCTATACATTTTACTATTAATCATGAAAAATAACTTGCATGTATTTTTTCTTCTGCTCACCAATAATTAAAAAAACACATGAGAATATTCATTTGGAAAAAAAAAAATTTAAACAAATTTATTAATTTCCGTCGTGATGAAAATATATTTTATTTTAAAACCAAATATGTTAATAAATTACACAAAAAATTAAGAATAATTATAGAAACATTTTTCAATATATTTTGATGAATCAGAGAGTCTGATATTGAAAAATGTTTCCATAATTATTCTTCGAAATAAGCCAGTACGAAATTTCAGCTGTCAGTTCATTCTGTGCAAAATTGATTGTCCGTGGAAGTTGACCTTAGTGCTCCTTATTTGAGATCTATCTGCGCTCTACGTGTTTTTGGTTACTATGCATTTAATTTTTTGTTGTCTTACATTGTTTGTCTTTTGCTTCGTTACGCTACGAATGTTTCGTTACTATTTATACCGGCGATATTACCGTTGCTAAGGAATGTTGTTAGCAACGTTAAATTAAGTGTTTTTATTGTTATAAATTTTTTACAATGTTTTGGATTTTTTTTCAATCAATATTTTCAATATTCTCGTGGACTTAGTTGGTTGCTTATTGGACAATGGATTACTATTTTCCTTGCCCTTGGGTGATTGTTATTTTCTGGACACATTAATTGACTTTTACCATGGCGATTTGTTTTGTTTCGTGTTTATCAGTGATGACAGATATTGATTTCGATGCTGGGATGTTTGGTACACCTATGAGTAAACAGAAGCCTACGCAGCGAGGCAAGGTCCGTTGGGGATTATCCAGTAACAGCGAAAGTGTGCAAGCAGACAATAAGAATGTGTTCTACCGCAAATATGGAGGGCATGGAATACATTCCGAATGATAGTGGCGAGTTTAACGTAGTAATGCAGGAGTTGGTCAACTAAACTAAATTACTGAGTCGCCTGGTTCAGAGAAGGTGAGTGCTTCTATGAAACAGTTTGACAGGCACCGCAAAGTCTTCTGGCCGTCTGCCCGTCTGCCCAAGATCGTGGAATTTAGGTGGCGGAGGTAGCCACACAGACGCCTGTAACGTATGGTGACCAGAAGATCCAGAGGGTTTTGGAGGAATGCGCGGAGGAGTCTGTACTAATGGAGTTACTCGGGAAGAGATAGCCGGAAGATTGCGGTGGCGTGGGTCTTTGACCTGTGAAAAATAGTGAATTCTAAGTTACAGTATCCAAAAACAGTTTATTTTTATTTTTATATACCATATTATCTTATGTTGTAATATTTTAAATTAAGACGTGTATTGAAATCAAAAGCACAAAACTAAATTTTTCTTATTTATAATATATTACTATCAGTAGAATAATTGTTGTTTTCATTTAAAGTTAATTACTCATATTCTTATTTATGAACACAAAGTACATTCCTGTTTAAATGAAATGATATTTTTAAATTTAATGTCACACAAATATCTTTGAATTATGAATTTTTAAACAAGACAAAAAGTGTTCACATGAATTTTTTTTAAATAAGTTGAATGCAGTCATCAATGTTAGTATTTTTTTTCTTTTACATTAGAAAAGGCATGATGTAATGGTCATATCTATAATAACCGTAACCTCCATAATTTCTCAGGTTTCCTAGCTTCATCTTCTTAGTTTGCTGCATGAAGTTACTAATTGGTTTTTCATCGTTTGTTTCTCTCTGATCTTCCAAATTCTTTATAGACCAAGTCGATTGCAGCAGCAACCACCTGAAATGTGGAAAATTTATTCCGAAAAACACACAATTTTTTTTAATTATGAGGGTCTTTCCTTCGTACATTCACCTACGCTGCAATTGGACAGCAGGAGACGCAGCTTCACTGGACAAATCAGGCAATTGCAAGTTTCCTCCCAACAACGAGTGATGATGCCCTGTGCACTCCCATCGCAATTTTGTTTTCACGCAACTGTGTTTCGCATCCAATTAAATTTTCACCTAACCTGTTACCCCCTATCATGCGAATTCTTCCAGATTTATTCAAGTTGGGCAGTCCAACATCCTGAGGTTATTAACACACAGAAAGGAGCACGTACACGCTTCTGCCCGCACATAAATATCCCTCATTCATTGGCCATCATGTACCGTTCTGCTAACGATTCTTCAGATTAGGCTGTCCCCCGCACACTAGGCCGATTACATTTCCATAAAAGTTCTTGGTTATGTAAATGTAATTGCAAAGTAATTCCATTTAAGCCTTGTTGGTTATGGAAATTAATATCTCTACCTAGCAACTGACCCCTGCCAAGAATCCCTTTTGATTGTTCTGACCGAATGAAAATACTCAGACCTCTCCTTTTGGTAGTCATCTACCAAAACCGCTCACCATTCAGGAACACTCTTCCGCTGAGCAGCTCTCCTGAGACGGTTCACGGACTGTTTTTCAACAATTAAAACTATCTAATCCACCAGGGGGCAATTCTCTCGACCAAAACTACGGGAATTGAATTCTCAGCAGCATCAATGAAAGCGAGAGAAACTCTTTATGCCAGGTCTTCCAACTGAATATCATCCTGACTTCGGTCTAAGACACGGAGTCTAACATAGAAAATATTAGCAAATTTAGGCCAGTCCGCCTTCCTATACAGGAAGCACCCCTAATGAACATTGCATCTATTAGAAATTACCTAACCAACTAAAAAATAATCAATGATTACTACATCATCAACAACAGATCGAGCATCAACCCTTTCTTTTTCCTGTTTAGTCTCCGGTAATTACCGTTCAGATAATACTTCAGAGAATGAATGAGGATAATATGTATGAGTGTAGTCTTGTACAGTCTCAGTTCGACCGTTCCTGAGATGTGTGGTTAATTGAAACCCAACCACCAAAGAACACAATTATCCACGACCTAGTATTCAAATCCGTGTAAAAATAACTGATTTTACTAAGACTTGAACGCTGTAACTCTCGACTTCCAAATCAGCTAATTTGTGAAGACGCGTTTACCACTAGACTAACCAGGTGGGTTAAGCATCAACCCTATCAGGAATGTTCCTACCAACAGTAATAATAATCATTCCAGCAAACAATTTCCTTCCATCGACCATTCCAGCATGTAAATCATCCTGCATATATATATACATATACACATGTATATGTATATGTTATTTCCACCATTAATAACAAATTTATAGTAGTTTGAGTGTATTCTTGAAATTATTTTACTAATTCTCTAACGTTATATTAATTTAAATTTTAAAAGCCTTTACCCGTAGTTACAGTTATAAGGTATTTTAATAATACCTGTATGTGTACTAAGATAGCGTCATTATTTTTAATAACAAAACAAAAAATTCTACAATTTACAATCAAGTTCTCAGTGACAACTTTTTCCTATTTTACCTACCATGAATAACGACCGATATTAATCTTACAAAATCACCTTTTATATTCTCAGAATATTTATTGTACTTAAACCTATTCATAAGCAACACATTTTAAGATGTGTGTATGAAAACAATTCTTTTTTACATGTATAACGAATATATTTTCAGAGCTATTGTACTCATAATAATTTCTCTTCAGTAAATATCAGTACATCAATAGCAAAAAAATATGTAAAGTTATTATGTCAATGAAAAAAAAAAAAACAACATTTAATATTTCAAGGAATTAAATATAATCTTTCCTTTCCGACCTGGAGCATTATTGAAAAATAAAACTGGTACACGAGTTAATATAAAATAAGTTGAAACAAACATACCATAAATCCAACTTACATAATATACAACTCCAAATAAGAGAAGAAATTTGTGGTACCAGGACTGTATTATTATAAAAGAGTGGAGTACTGTAAATAAGGGACTTTTACTGAAGCATGTTTTTTTATATTAAAAATGTTCTTTAATAAATATCTTGTACTGTTAATCAAAATGTTAAACAATACATTGTTAAAAATGTATGTAAATGTTAAACAATAATATTTATTTTGACCTTCCACAAATCCATTTTTACTAGTTTCGGCGTGACGTACGTAATTATCTTGCATAACTAAAAAATGATTAGCCGTAGAATGTTGAAATTTTGGATTTAGGAGTGTTATAATATCTAGTTGTGCACCTCCTCTTTTGACAGCATCGACTTGACCAAAAATAAAAAAATTTGGATTTTGAACGTTTTCTTAACTACAGAAATAAGTCCTCGTTGAGAGCTTTTCTACGATATTTCATAGGTGGTACTTATTTTCATAGGTTCCAGAGTTATAGCAAAATAAAATTGTAATTAATGGAATATTTGGATCTTACAAGAAGAAGGCACATCGGTTCGAAAACGATTTCATTTTCTTTTTTGAACTTTTTTTTAATTTAAATATTTTATTAATTTATTAGTAATTTTTAACCTCTGATTGTGAAAACATGTGTATGTGTAATTTAATAGACTTGCAAGGAAGTCATATGGGGTCCACATCAGATTTTAAAAAAAAGATCATCAAATGGAAATATATTAAATTTTCGTAAAACATATTGTATTACGATATTGAAAAATATTGTCTACCAATAAAATTTATAATGCTTATTGTGACTTATTTTTTATATTTTTATTATTGAAAATATTTGTTTAAATTATTATTACTTTATTATGTGCATAAGTAATAAAATTTTTACTATTTTACTATTAATTTAATTTTACATTTTACTATTAACCATGAAACTTGCACGTATTTTTTCTTCTACTTACGAATAATTTCCAAACGTTTTATCATAAAATACATGAGAATACTCACTTGAAAAAGAAAAAGAACATTTTCAAACCAATTTATTGATTTCCATGGAGATGAAACTGTATTTGTTATTTACTTCCAAATGTGTTAATCGAATGATACTTTGATGAAAATAATGATTATATATTATAATAAATCATTAATTTTTAGTCATTATTAGTTATAAATAATATCCCAAAAGAAATAATTTCTCTTTGAATTGTTTCTTTATTTACACATTTGTTTTAACTTTTCTATTACTTACATGAAAAAAATATGAATGTCACTCTTAACTTACAAATATTTCAAAAAAATATTAAAATATACTGGAAGTTATAAAAATCGAATCAATTTTTTCAAATGCATTGTACGGAATTATAAAGCAAATTATAGATAAATTAGTAATAATTACAGAAACATTTTTCAATATTATTTGATGGATTAAAAGATTGAAAAATGTTTCTATAATTATTCTTCGAAATAAACCTTTATAAAATTTTAACTATTCTGTTGATTTGGAGCTACGATTTATTGGTTGTGGACGGACGTTTCATAGCGCTCCGTACTTGAGATCCTTCTATGCTTAGGTGTTTTTTTGTTACTATTTATTTTGTTTTTTTGTTATCTTTCATCGCTTGTATTTTTATTTGTGTTGCTTTTGTTACGTTTTTTAGTTTATTTTAGTGTTTTTACCGGCGAAGTTCCCGTTGCTAAGGGTTGTTGTGCAGGTTAGCAACGGTAGGTTAAGTGTTTTTATTATATTTTCTACGATATTTTGGATTTACTATTGTCCATGAACTTGTTGAGTTGCTTATTGGACGATGAATTACTATTTCTCTCGCCCTTGGGTGATTATTGTTATTTTCTGGACACATTAATTGACTTTTGCCGTGGCGATTTGTTTACATCACCACAGCTGATTCTTGTTTAAGTTTTGTTACGCGTGTTTATCAGTGATGACAGATACTGAAGTACCCTTGCCCGAGGGTGGAACGTTTGCTACACCTATGAGTAAACGGAAGCCTACGCAGCGTGGCAAGACCCGTCGGGGATTATCCAGTAACAGCGAAAGTGGGAAATCAGAGTCTGGCACTTCGGTACCTAGGCGAGTGCATATTGGTTCGAGTGATTCGGCGGTGATACTGGCCATCAGAGGAATGACTGTGCCCGCGTCGCGAAGTAACCCGCATGTGTTAAGGACGGTCGTGCTTTCGGAGGAAAGAGCTGCAGGACATCCTCCTACTCAAGAATGTCACTTAGATGAATGCCGCAAGAAGACTCGTCGTACATGACGAAATCATGGCTCTCGTCGTGGAGTGGGACGAGGATTTCATTATACTAGCGGAACCCTCAACCTGGCGATACGTGGAGGATGGCTGGCCTATGCAGGCGGATTAAGGGGCGGCGGTGGAAACCACCAGTAATAAGTTTCCAACGATACCGATGGGCTGTGGCAGGTGTTTTATCTGGGTGGAGACAAACTACTTGAGCGATTGAGCGACGTGAAACAAAATTAATATATTAACTAATATAAAATGCTGATACGGACACCACAAAAAAACGTGATGCAATGTGGTGTACACAGCAATGCAATTGTGTAACTGTCCAATTTATTAAAGAATTGGAGGATCGTATCTCACTTTCAAATGAAATAATGTTAAATAAAGTGCAGCAAAAAATGTGTATACGTAATTTAATAGGCGTACAATGAAGCTATGTAGTGTCCACATCAGCATTTTTTGTGATAAAAACCCGTTCTGACTTTTTGAGGAAGCCTCAAATGGATATTATATTTAATACAGGCGTATATGTAAGCATAACAAATGACAAGCTTAATATTTCATTAAGATTATTCAAAGAAAAACATTACAATTTGATTATTGTAAACAAAATAAATTTGGTTATACCAAGAGAGTTTGTCATTTAATAAAGTACTTTACTAATAAATTTTGAACTATATACAACAGAAGTAGCAGCATTAATAAGAATTTTGTTCTTGTGATTAGCAATGTTACTTCTATTTGTTATTTAAAAATGCAGTGATTTAATTCTTAATTAAAGTAAGGTGATTACAATCCATAGTTTACATCAGAATAGCAAATAGAAGCAGCTTAAGTTGGCTTTTTCAAGTACTGTGGGTTGTTTCTGATGCACGGCTTACACACACCGTAATTTTAAATATTTATCTTGTTATTTAAATATAATATTTTTTTGTTTATTTAATTCAATGATTCTAACTAAAGCGCGCGCGCATACCATATTTAATTCGCGCAGATTTGGCAGTACTAGCGGCGACAGTCGGCAATAACTTATGTAATTTCACAACTTAAATAGAAAAAATTTCGCTTGTACGGTCGGCGGGCTGGTGTAGCCGCGAGGGCTTAACGCATCAGGTACCGAGTCAACCAGGTGATCGTGTTGAGATCCAGCCGGACCGAGTTACTTTTTTATATTTTAAATATTATCCATTTATTTAATTCTACCGCTCACCTGTGACGTTTTGTAATTTATTAAAAATCGGGCATGCATGCCTCAGTATATATGTTGTTCTTGTGAGGGTCTGTTTTTCAGTCATTCTGTAGTTAACTTTAATGTAGATAAAATTAAACAGAAATTCCAGAGTAATTAATTAAAATTAAACTAGAAAATCCAAAAATAATACGATTCTAAATTAGAAATTTCAATTAATGTTAAATAATCAGATGCTCCACCAAATCTATTACATATGTAATAATGCCTATTAAATTACATACACACATTTTTAAAATACAGAACATTTTATTTCACTAATAACTTTTGATTTGTTTTTTAATTGTTATTATTGAATTATTAATTATTGTAAAACTTTTTTTACAATCACGGGTTAATAATTATTAATAAATCAATATATTGAGAATATATGAATATGAATGAAATTAAAAAAAAAAAATTAAAAAAAGGAGATGAAGTCTGATCGAACCGATGTGCCTTCCCTTGTAAGATTCAAATATTTAATTTATTAAAATTTGAGTATATCTGTGAAACCAATGAAAATAAGTACCGCTTATTATATGTTGTTGAAAAACTCTCAATAGGGGCTTATTACTGCAGTTAAGAAAAAGTCCAAAATCCATTTGAGTGATGCTAGATATATTCGTATCTATAGACGTCACGCCGAAACTAGTCATGGATTCAGGGATGGTCAAAACGGATATTTCCGTTGAAATCCGAAATTTTTCGCGATCACAATACTTTACTTCGTACAAGGAAATAAAAATTCTTCTTTCGCTAACGCCTGTTGGGCTACTTGCTTTCCAAGCAATGTGTTTTGATTACAGTTTCAGGGTTATCTTGTTTAAAGGTTATACACGTTGCTGTTTTATTTTTATTTTTTTTTGGGAGCTGCTTAAGGATTTTCCCGGTTTATATTTCACGACAGAATCACATGGGACAAAGAGGTATACCTAAAATATATTACACATAATGGGAACAAGAATTGAGCCTTGGGGTACATCTGCAAATATTATAAGGCAGTGAGAATGAGCAAGTACTACTTTGTAAAACTGAGAAATGTCGATCCGTATAAAATAGTTACAGAATACGGTAATATTTGGAAGATAAAAATCTGAGTCTGTGGTAATTCATCTCCAAATAGATCAAAAGCTTGAATAACCTCAAAGAACATGCCGCTATCGTTTCCTTTTTAGGGCAGTCGTAGGAAAATATATCAATACGTGTAGTTGATGTACGGTAGCGTGTCACAAAACAGACTGATATCTGGAAACAATTTGAAACTGTTACAATACATAAAATTCTAGGAAGAAAGTTTTTTCTTCAAAGAGTTTAGGAAATGGTTAAGATTTAACTTCTTTCTTTTCTAGAAAATTAAGAATTAGGATCGACATATTTATAACATTAGAAATAGTTATTTTTCTAATTTCGCTGGAAAAACAGATTATCATTACATTTAGATTATTAAATATATACAAAATAAGAGATAAAAAAAAAATAGTATATACTGGTATATAGAGAGGTATTTATCTAGAAATCAGATTCGCAGATGTACTTATAACAAACTTTCACAAGTTGTACTGTGACAAACCGTGCAAACAATTTTTATTTTCCGACGTCAAATTGTGCGTATAGTTTACTTTACGGCATTTATCCGTATCGATAAATAACTTTCTTGGAATCGATGTGGTATCGCCGTACGTAAATCTTTAGACACTGGATCTTAGCGGCTTTTATTTTATTTCCTGGTCCTTAAAACTTCCACTTTATATTCAAAATCCAATTTTATATTCTTTTAAACCCCGTTTAGGAATTTGATAGCCAGATGTATTGTTCTATAAAAATCATCTGTCATATTTAAAATATAATGTTTTAATCGACACTTATAAAACACGAAATTGATGCGTCCTTTTATATGTATAATTAAGGCTACATTACACTCAACCTTACGGGACCCATTTTTCAACGATCTATTTTTCCGTATATAGTATCTACTTTTGTTAAGGACAAAATAATCGTTAACCGAATGATTTATCACTCTAGACTGGCCAAAATTATCAGTCGACTAGCCTTGCATGATGATTGAAACGACGTTGGAATAAAGATATCATTAATTAACGTTTATTCCCCGTTGAGAGTACTGCCGCTGGGCAATTGTATCTTCAAAGCCTTTTGAATCTGTTTTAATTTTAGATTATCAGATTTATTTTTACTGTTGTCAAAAAAGTCTGAAAGTAAAAGGAAGTGTTTTGTCATATATGAATGATATAACACTTGTCATTTAAATTTGTATATGTATGTGTGCTGTCCGTCCGCGCGCGCGCGAATTACTGTGGACGAAATGTAAACATTTATTGCATAATATTAAGTATATAACACTATGATGATTTTTTTATTTATCATATTATGATATATGATACGTTCATAAATTACTTACAACCTAGTTACATGAATTTTACATAATCTGAAATCCCTTTTTTACGATATAGTTCAACTAAAATTAAATAGATTTTCATTTTTTATGTTGTTTTACTTTTTTTTCTATTACAAGTTTTATCAAAATTAATAAGAATTTTCATTAATTGTATGTATTTGTAAAACACGTTGCTTTTGATTTTGTTTTTTTATTTCAGGTTCATGTTATATATCGAAAAAATTCAAAGTACAAAGTTGATGTTTACTTGCTCTTTTTTAATTAATTAATAAATATAATTAGCATGAATCAAATATAAAACATATATTTTTAATTTTTTGATACAAAGTTGATGTATCATTTTGTTTATTAAACTTTTTTTTATTTTTTTTTTAAATGAATGACCAGGCGTGTTTTCTGTCATGTTTTTTTTTTTATTTATAAAATGGACTTTGGAATAATTAACCAGACACCAGACTTTAAACTATTCTTTTTTTTTTTGTTTATTTTTCATTTTTAGTAGTCTGCCCTTATTACCTTCAGTTTTTTAATTAAGTTGTTGAAGGTCACCAAATTAAAATATCTAAAAGACTATTTCATTGATGTTTTTCTTTTTTTAATTATTTTTATTTAAAATTATTTTTATGCCATTTAGTTATCTTTTAGATATCTTTTTCTGACTAAGTAGTATTTTATTTTTAGTTTATATATTTGTATGTGTATTTATTTATCGTTTACAATATATATCCGTTAATAAATCATATAAAATAATTTTACTACATTATTAATTTTTATTTTCTGAAGAAAAAGAATAAAAAAAAAGATTTACAAAGATTTAATCGTACATACGTAAATTCTCCCGGTAAAGGTTAAAATGTATGTTTTACGTTACAATATATGTTTTAGCCTATTTGATCTAGAAATTACGTATTATTTTTCTAATTTCTTTTATTCAACAGTTATATAGAAAAATTATATTTATCAAATACTCCTCCTTCGTTTCGAAATGATTATTTTTTTGGTATGAGACCACCACACTTCTAACCTCTAGGGGACCCCAAACTGAGGGAGAAAGGTCATCTCAAACATTTTATATGGAAAGAGTAGAGTTGTGACGTATCGTTAGAAAAGGCATCGAAATTAAAAAATTTGACGTAAAAACACTTGTTTGTATGACAAGCCTAATCAAAATACTCTACCGTTCTAAGATTTTCAGAGTTAGTTTCAAAAGTATCTTACAGTACTCCTCTAATGGTTAAAACAAATTTTGTGTGTGTTTGTGTGTGTGTGTGTGTGTGTGTGTGTGTATGTGTGTGTGTGTGTGTGTGTGTGTGTGTGTGTGTGTGTGTGTGTGTGTGTGTGTGTGTGTGTGTGTGTGTGAGATAGAGTGAGAGAGAGAAAGAGTTTAATTTAAAGAAGATAGTATATTACCTTGTATTTTTGTGATAAGGATTTATTTAAAAGTAGGTAGGATGAAAAAATCAAAATGAATTATAGTGCTTTCCTGGAATTTGCACAGGTTTTTTTAAAATTTCATCTTCCTCTTTTGTATCAATTAAGAATTATTTATTCTTCTGAGTTCATGTTAAAAGAAGAATTTTAATAAAAATGCATAACTTTGTAAATAAATTAAACTTTTAGACATAACCAAATATCCAAACCTGTAATGAAGTAGTATACAATTATACAGTATAGGTACAATTTATTGGTTTAAAAACAAAAGTAAAACAAGACAAATCAGTAATAATAATAGTAAACGACAATAATAAGACAAATAATAAAAATGGTAATCACAACACAGTAATAATCAGAATAACAATGATGACAACAGCAAACAATAATAATAATAAATGTCAATAATAAACAAATATTAATCGTAGTAATCAACCACGACAATTATAATAAATGTCCATAATAATAATAATAAACAGTGATTACATACAAAACAGAATTTAAAGTAGTTGTCAGGATTTATTCACAGGTAGATAAATAATGAAAACCAGAAATCAGTCCCATCGACAAAAGACATTAGCATGACCGCTTGCATTAACACTTTAACCGCTAGTCTTGTATTAACAACACTAGTACAATAGCTAAGACAAGTATTTTTTTTCTTTTACTGCAAATACCTTTGCTGTTCAAAAATAAAAAACTACCCTCACAATTTACGAATGAAATTTAGTGCATTATCTCTTTCACTTATAGTCTTAACAGTAACTCATCGAACCGCTTCTCGTTTTAGAAACTCCGGACCTAAATGCAGAAAAATGTTTTTTTGAAAATTTTCTTTATATTTTAAAATTTATTGAAGAGGGTGTTAGATTAAAAAAAAAACTTTACTTGTTATTAAGCTTAACTTAATAAATATTCTTAGAAGTTTTTTCTTAAGATTTATTCTCCACCTGTAAAAAATGTATATTCTGTTTTTTGAATCAGTAGTTTTATATTCTGTATCAAATTGCCGATTTGGAAGGTACTTTTTTCTTTTACAGAGAATGATTCTCTGGTAGTCCCTAAGTAAAAGTCTTAAATGGAAAAAAATCTTTGTTATAATGAAAAATCATATTGTTTATGCAAATTATTCAACTTAAAAGAAACCCCATTGTTCAGTAGTTTATACTAAACGCATATTTTTGTTAAAATGCACATATTGGTGTGAGATGGGTAAAATAATCTGGAAGATGCTGGTAGGACTGAAGCTGGAATGGGAAGGACTATTTATTGCCTGCACATTTGAGTATAGCCAATCCGTTTTGAGCATTGGTTTTTGAACAAGGCTGCGTAATCATGTGTTGTTGTTTGTTATGTGTTAATGCGGTTAAATGTTGAAGAAAGTGTATTCGTGATATGGAAGTTTATTTTAGATCAAGTGTTTTTCAGAAATGAAAACCTTGGTGGGTATGTTAATAGTCAGAACTACGTGATCTGGGTTCCTGAAAAACACATACTTTTTTTATTAATCTCCCGTACACCCACAAAAAAATATGCGTATCATGTCTGGTTTCAAGGTGACGAATAATAGGACTCTTGCTGAAAAACTGTAGATACTGTCGTCTAGCAAGAAATTATCCAACAATTCGTAGCCTTATTGAAAGAGGATGAGTGTGACTACTGGTTGCAACAGGACAACGCCACTTGCCATACAGCTTGTTCTACGGTATCTTCTATAATCTCTAGGATTTTTCGGTGGAAGAATCATTCTTCACAATCCACAATCCTTTAATTGTGGCCACCAAGATCCCCTGATCCGACTAGATCAGACTTTTTTCTGTGGGGTTAAAAAATTTGTTTATAGGAGCAATTCACACATCTTGCAGGAATTGAAGACAAGCATTAAACAATCCTATCCAGGAAATAGACATGGTGCAGCTAACAAGAGTAGCTAGGAACGTGTCAAACGTGTTGAAAAGTGCATAGAAGTAGATGGACACGTTTTCAATAACTTTGTAAGCTTAATAACTTTTGACTGGATAAACCGATTTTGATCAAATTGGCCCAGAAACTCGTGTATATGCGGAAATTTGTTGATAAATGTTTGGAGTCAATATCTCCATATCTGTGGTGAGGTAGATAGTTTCTTTGGGCTAAACGTTTTTTAAAATTTTGCAAACATAACCCTACTTCATATTAAGGTTAGCATATGCGTACATGCTTAACTTACTATTTAAAAAAAGTTTTCCCCCAAATCTTCCCCTTCCCCAAAATTCGAAAAAACTATCTTTTTATTTCTTATTTTTAAAACATTGCATTTTTTATATCTTCCTAACCATGGAAGTGCAAATGGCCCAAAAAGTTGTGGGTGGGACAGCTGATCAAAGTCTAAAAAAATCAATTTTTAGAATCTTTTAAAACTTTTTTTAGTTTATTTAAACTTTTAGTAACAATAGTATAATAAAATTACATTATAATTTACCTCTTCCACTCCAAAAAAAGGAAAACCTTTTTTAATTCCATTTTACAGTGGAATTTTTTTAAATTCTTCCATTTAAAAAAGTAAACGTAGGCAAAACCAAAAAACTTTCTTGGAAAGTGATTTTTGAAGGGAGAGCAGAAAAAAATATTTGCCAAGAAAGTATAACAACTTTGTTGGTAGTTTTTTAGTAATAAAAAACAAAATTAAAATTAATATACTAATAATTAAAAAAATTAAAAACTTTTTATAAATTATTATTTAAATTGTGTCTGGTCAGCTCAATATTAAGTTATTAATTTTTTTTTGGTTTCAATTTAATGCCTTCAAAAATATCGACATTGAAAAGAAAAACTGAAAATAAACTGGTAATCTTTTTCACTTTTTAATTAGTTTATAAAGTTTGATTTAATTTTTTTTTAAATATATATATTTTATTTTATCATTACTTACGTAATTTTTTTTACAGTAAATTTGTGTTTTTAGTGTTTTCTTATACTTCTACGAATTTTTTTTGTTTCCATAATGTAAGATATATATTAACATTAAATGTATTTTATTCTCGAAGGATAGAAAAGGCACGTACCTATCAAGAAATATTTGAGCCGTATTATTTAGCTTAATGGTCTATGTTTAAATTTTATACCTATTAATTTTATGATTTGTGTGTGTGCGCGCGCGCGCTTGTGTATTTATTTGCTCAAATCATTTTTGGTTCTTTGATTTATTACAAATATAAATGGGTTTGAAGTTGAGATAGCTTTTTTATGATTTCTAGAGAAGTCTGTAAAATGAGTGTGACGTAAATTATATTGGTCAAATGCTAATTTTAAGTATTTAAAATTAAAATTAAGTATTTTTTAAGATGATTTATTTTATTTTTTAAATCCCTTTTCTTGTTTTATCATAATATTGTTTCTCGTGGGATTAATTTTATTTATTTTTTTATTTTTGTATCTCCGTTATATATTATGTACAACTTGCGCCTTAAAAATTTATTTTGTAAACTGTTCACGAGTTCGATTTTTTTGTGCGGTTGTTATTATAGAAATTAATTTAATATTAAAAAGCATTGGCCTTGGCATTTATTTATGTTATTTTTTTTATTTTATTTTTATTTAATATATCGCAAGCAAAATCTCACGTGTAGTTCAGTGGTTGTTTACATGCAGTTTCTCGTTTTTGTTTTTACTTAATAGATTATCTTTCCATATTTTCTATGACGTACATGTATATAGATGTAAATTTGTTTCTTCATTCTTACTTGCCAATTTTTTTTTTTTAATAAATGTAAAAAAAATATTTGACGTCCTTTAGGCTTCTAGAAGTTTAAAGGACAAAATTTAAGAAAACATTTTGATTTACTTTAAATAAATTCATATTAATATCATACCCTTTTGGAAATATTCGCGTAAGTTGACATTTTTCGATCCAAAAAATGTACAGCGCTAATTCTAAATGAATGTACTGATGACCAAACAAATATAAGAACCGGCGCTATTGTAATTATCAGTACATATATATGTTAGGTATAATAATAATATATACTCCGGTAAACCCAAAATCTGTTAGTATTGCATATTAAAAAAATAAGATTGTATTGTTTACAATAGAAACGTACGCTTAGTATTATAAGTTATCCCTACCATTCGACAGTTGTGGGATCGACTATTCTTGTATTACGTCATCTTTTCCTCGAAATAATCTTGCTTTCTACTCGCTAGATAATACTGTATCATAAATAAACAGCATTTTCTTTCCCTGTTTTTCATTTAGTTGCAGTTATTATACTGTATCAATGTAGTGATATAAAGTTCAAAAGTGTAATCGCCAGCCCGAGTTTCTAATTTTATTTTAACTTTACTAAAAATAGTTTTCCTATATTTATATTATTATTTAATTTTACTGAATTTTTAGATGTATTTTAATAATCTTTTCATTTTAACGTTTTATCATTTAATGATTAATTTAATTATGATAAAGATATAATATATTATGTTGCTATTATTGGATACCGATTACATATGTTGAAATTCAATAGTAATGTGTATTATTTTTATTAAAAAATATTAACATTACTGTATTTTCGTCGCCACGTAAATGCATTCTAGTACAAATATTATTCATATAATTAGTAATAGTTTAACAATAGAAACAAGATCTTCCTAAGTTAGGTGTTTCCAGCGCTGGAATATTTTCAGTACGCAAGTTCAATACCGTATTCTAGTACCCGTTTAAGTAATTAGTTGTTCTAAATACAATTTCTATAAATACATTTTTTCCGATTGATATATAACACACGCGCGCGCGAGGTTGATTAAAATGTAATACAGTCGATCATAACTCACAAATGAAAGCAGTTAGTCAAATGAAACAAACATGACATAAAAGTACATTTTATTCGCTTTAAAAACTTATATTTATTTTTTCACATATAAACATACCATTAACGTGTAAACATTTCTCCTAACGATGAACCAGTTTTCTTATTTCCATTGTAAAAATGTTGGCGTTCTTCCTTGATCCACAGTTTCACTCTGTCCCATTTCATCATTCGTGGCGAGATGAATACCCTTAATATTCCTCTTTAATTGTGAAAATAACAGGGCGCCAAATCTGTTGACTATCGAGGATGTGGAATAGGTTCAAATTTCAACTTCACAAGAGCGGTGGTTTCATCCAATGTGCGTATGACCAAGCATTATCATGTTGTAAAATTATCGGCTCGGTGAATTGTCGAATACGAACATTTTGAACACGATATACAGTCTCCTAAGGTGTTTTAATGTCACTATGAATCTCATAGAACTTACATTCGACCCAACTTCCAGGTAATTAATTAATTATCAGTCACTGCATGTATTGAACGAAATCCCAGAACATAATCAATAGAATTTCTTTTTGAAAAGGGCTATTTTTTAAAACTTTTTATTGTGGCGAAACATAGTGACGGTATCCGTGCTCTGCCGTTTTTGTTCTCGTTCATAATGTTGTATCTAAGTTTTATTTCTCGTAACAATATTGGAAAGGAAGTCATCTCCAGCTTCAATATAACCTTTCAGAAGCTGTCCACACAACATTCCCTTCATTTTTTTTTTTTTTTGTTCTTTTCCGAGAGTTTACGAACACCCATTTCGAACAGATTTTACGGTAGGTTGTGTAAATGTGTCCTACTTGTTCTTATGATGGGTCATTTTGGATCAGATCATCCACCTTCTTTTTTTGCTTTTCATCAGACACAGAAACTGGATTACTGCGAAATTCATCTTCGGTATTCGTTTTACCTGCTTCTGATGCACGAAGTTTTATTGCCAATCTACTCGCAGTACTTCGATCAAAGTTTCATCACCACAAACAACTTTTAGATGACGATAAATGTTACTAACTTCCAATTTTTCACCTTTCAAAAATTTAATAGTTGCACATTGTTTTACTCGTTTTGACATATAGTTATACTCGACTTCGTAACAACAGCGACTGACGAAAAATGAGAGTGTGGGTCAACGAGTTTTGAAATGCTAATAGGAGGTAGAACGAAACTACAAGATAGCCACACCCCTGTCGTTCTGTGCGATATTTTTTTCTCCTATTATGTTTCAGTGAGCCGCCACTTATAAAAAAAAAAAAAAATAGTAAATTACCCCAGCATTTGTTTTGATAGTTCAAAGTTTTTTTTTCAAAAAATAGTTAAAAAAAAATCACAAAGTGCAGTTATAAAATTCTTTTAAATCCTTATTAATTATTTACAATATAAATTCTTGAAAGAATAGTCAGTAGAATATGTGATGATACATATTTAACACGCTTCATTGCTAAACAGTTTTTGTTCTAAAATATCGCCCAAGAATTTGTCATTTAACAAAAAATCCAGAAATTTCGCTTTACGGGTACAGAAAGATTATCTTTTTCATTAATTATAAACATAAACATGAATAAAAGACAAACGTGGCCCTTTACTTCATCAGTATTCATAGTTCAGAGTGATTAGTGGTAATCGTAAAACTGAATAATTTTTCTTTCAGTTTATGCTAAATTGGCTTCTGTCATGACATGACATCTTCATGTCATGCACATTGTCATGTGCATGACATCTTTTCATGACACCTCCCACGGGCTAATGACCATAGATGCTGATGCCCGCTCTTTCATAACAAAAGATATTTAAGATGCATTTGGTTCATTTTATAATATAAAATACCAAAGAAATTTTTTGGGTAGCCTAGCATGCCTGGAAACTGATATCAAAATTAATTTAGTAGAAACGATAATTTAAAAATAAATATACGTAATAAACAGGAATTACATATTTTAGAATCTTTATAAATAACAATGTAAAAACTTCATTGTTGAGCAACGATAGTTACAAATATCCAATGACTTTTTGGAATTTTTAATGTATTAAAAATCCTTTTGCAAAAATTTATAATCATAAGGAACATTAAGCGATTATCCCATCTCTTAAATTTTTTCATTGGCGGGAATACAGTAAATTTTAAGTTAATATAACATTAAATGTTTATCCCCTCCCTTAAATCTAATTTATGGGCGGGAATACTTCTTTGATTGGTTTAAAATTCGTGTTATCTTTTTCCTTTTTGAGATAAGTTTTATCAATACATCATATACAAGATGTGTATATTAAGTATAAGTATATATGGATTTTCCAAATCCGAATTTTAGGTTGTAGCGGTCTAATCAACCTGCTTTTATAAAGTTAATAAAATATTAATTTTATTTTGATTTGTGTCTTATTGTTTATTTAAACAGAATTAGTTGAAAGAGCGGTTGAATGACCTTGTGACTGGATAGTTAGATTTATTTTATATGTCATTGTTTTTGATTTGTTGCGTTTTATATCGATTTATTCCGATCTGAAAATGAATGGATATAATAAATAATACGTATATGAGTTTTGTTTACTATCACTACATTTCTTCTTTCGTTGAATTGGAGTTTGGTGCTGGATTAAATTAATTTAGAGTTAAAAATTAAATATACTTAGGTTTGTCAGATACAATTGGAGGAAAATAGAAAATGATAAAAGAAAACTTATTTATTTTCAGGAAAAAGCTAATTATGATGACTCATGTAAAATTAACATAATAACTACTATAAGTAATAACAATGAATAATTCCGATGAAGACTGAATTTGATTACTGCTCTTTCATATTGTACATCTGGGCACATATAGGCTACTATGAATAATATTTTACTTATGTTTTTCCTTTTTTATAAATTCAATGTATAATTTTTGTTATTAATAGTATAGACAAAGCATAATATGATATAATATCAAAATAAAAAGAGCTAAATATGATTATTTAAAAAATGATCAAAATTTTATTATTTTTTGTATATCTTTAGTTTTCAAAAAACTTTAGTTGTGATTACATTATTTTTTTAAAAAAAAAAGACTTATAAAATTAATAATACAGAACGACTCCTAGAGTCGGTGGGAGGGAGATATATTCGAAACAGGAAATTTTAACTGATACCTTTTCAAAATTCTTTTCAATAGGTATCATGCAGTCTGAATACTGCTGTAGAATCTATCATTTTTGGCTATCATTTTTTGCTCCTGTTTATATTAAAAAATAATAATTACGGGTAACAGTAAATTGTATACCAGTGTACGATATCACTCGTAAGTATACAAGATGCTGACTATACTAAAAAGTAAATCGGTCAGTTGATAGAGATTTCGAGTGCACGTTACCGAATTCTGCGCTTTAATGTCTCTTTTCGCCAGATAATGTTACACCAAACGCCGTACCGAATTCCATAAGAAGGGATTCAGTTTAATATGAACTAAGGGCGATCGTCTTGCAACAGGCCATAATATCATTTTTTAATGTGCTTTTCGTTTTTATATATACTTTACTTTTTACTTTATATAGTCTATTTATTACAATTTGCATACTATTAGTTTATTTCAGTTTTTTGGTACATATTTTTATAAATTTTAAACAACATGATCAAAACAATTTTAGTTTATTTAAAACAAAGGTATTCAAAACATTTTGACAAGGAATATTTATTAAATTGAAATTATCTTTCTTCCAAAAGATAATTTCTTTTAGTTCTAACATTTAATTACTCAAAAAAGCACTAATAAGATAAAAATCAAAACCTTTATAGTAACTATAAAAAAATATCAAATCACTAATAGAAACGTAAAAAGATTACGGGAAAAAATATAGATTGACAAATTCGGTACGGGAAATATGGAAGAACCGAGTGTTCGAGGATAAATAGACTGCTGTGACTTCAGAGTTGTTACTGCTACCAGACTCCGACACCGTTTCATGTACCGTACATGGTGTCTCGAGTGAAAATAAATGTACAGTAGAGCGGAAGTAGAAAGAAGTGAGGGAAGCACCTCGCGTTGATTTTTCTTAACCGCTTCTCCGGACCTCTCGATAACATTTACCTCTATTATGATAACCTGTTTTAAAATACAATATTATATGAAAATAATAGTACTCATGTAAACTATAAAAGTTATATATCCCATGAAGTTCGAGTTATATGAATTAAAATGTAATTTGTAACAATTAATCTCAATTATTGTCAATTCATATCTCAGTAAATTCAGGTCGTGCTATAAAGATAACTTTATTACAACTTTTTTAGTGTTTTTTTTTAATGTTTAATTTTATATATAGGATATTCTATTTCATATTAGTATTTTAATAGCTTCGTTATATTATTTAACAAAAAATGACTTTCATAATAAATTATAATTATTCTCTTTTATTTTTATTATAATTTCGTAGAATTATAATATTATAATTGCAATTATAAATACCGCTTACAAAATTTATCTTTATTGTAACTGAGATGGGATTTTATTTATGGAATAGTTTTATTTAATTTATTGCCTAATTGTAAAAATATATAAATAATTATTGAAAGGAACAAAGGTCTAAAAAGATGCAAATTTATAAAGATTAGGTGGTAGGTTAGTATTTCCTTATTTTCTTTTCTTGTTAGAATTTTTAATATAGTTGTATGAAAATAAATTAAATGATATTGTTCGTGATGGTGATCGATCTTTTAACCTGACCCTATTGGTCTTGTAATTTCTATCAACAGTTATGGTGAGTTCCCATTTACAAATGGATTCATTTTGGAGGTCATCCAACATTGATTACTGTATTATAATTTAAATATAAACTAGTCTGAATTGGTTTATATCTTGTATCGATCGGTTTTTTAATAAGCTAATTCGATTTATAATTAATTTTTGTTTTCCTTTATTCATTTTAATTTATTCGTTTATCAAAAGTTGCATTATAATTGGAGATGGAATTGTATTTGTAATTCCTTTCAATACATATTTAATTTAATTGTATAAAAGGATTTATATAAAAAATAAAAAAATCACCTAATAAAATGTACGTTTGTAATTTTGTGGTAAATAATCTGAAAAGAAAAGAACTGGAATCGTTTTTGAAGTGATATTAAATTTTTATGAATATTTTTCATTTTGTGGTATGAATTAATAATTAAGTTTCAAAAAGACAAGATTAACTACTTGTAAGTAGAATAGATATTAAATTTCATTCTCTACAATCTAAGATTGTTTTTTTTTTTTTATATAAATGTTTTATTTATTTACATTTAATAATGGCTAAACTTCTCTTTAACTAAATTTAATGACGTAGAAACATTATGATGTCGTATAATTTATTCATAAGGAAACTATAAAACTTGATATACTTTTGAACTGTGGAAAAAAGTTGAGAGATTTAGTAGTCTTAAAAAAATTGGACACGGTTTTTACAGTTGTTTTCGTAATTGCAACAATTTTTGTGTTATATATATATATATATATATGTGTGTGTGTGTGTGTGTGTGTGTGTGTGTGTGTGTGTGTGTATGCATGTAAAATAACATGTCGTAATTAATTCATAATCAACGACCAGATCAAACTACTGAAGATAAATCTGTATACAGGTTCTTCTTTCGGTGTAAGTTCACAAAAAGATTTTTTTGGAATTCCGAGTTTAAAGGGTTAAAATGTAGAACAGTGTAATGTAATTTGCTATTTCCTAAATTTCTCAGTAACAAATATAGATCAACTTGACGTTTTAGTATGTAATAATCTTCATCTGAATATCTTAAAATCATTTTCTTAATTTTCAGAAATTCATCCTTGAAAGAGGTAAAGAAAGATAAAAAATCGCGACCAATGATTACAAATTTTCCCCATATCAGATTATATTGAACGAGATATTCACTGGATTGTGGCTTGCAAATACTCTTCAGATAAATATCTTAAATATTTTTTCGGGTTATATTGAATTTCGATTTTTTAAGGACGGTGTACAGCAGGGTGGCTCAACCAACACAGCCACTCCCACTATTACTATACGTGCGACACGACAGGCTGCACCTGGCTCCGGTTACTTGATAAAATAAAAAAAATTATCCACGACGTGAAACAAAAGTAATTGTAAAAACTGGAGGAAGCCATGACGGGGATCCTAGTTTGTGTGTGTGAGTGTATGCGAGCGCGCGTGTGTGTGTGTGTGTAGTAAAATTAGCCTAAATTTTAATAACTTTGTAGTAAACATTACTTTGAATTTTAACATAGATCATCTACTTCCGTGTAATAGATAAGAATTTATCGGTGGAAAGAAAGCACAGTAGTAATTTATTGCAAAAATTATGTGTTATTTTTTATGGTTTTTGCATAACTAGATGTAATATGGTTGTTTGGGGAGAATAACGTCTAATTTAAGTAACGTGCATAAATTACCGTAGATAAGAAAAACTAATTTATAAAATCTTAAAAATTTGTTTAAAATTGTTATTTTGTACTGCTTGGATTTAAAATATGAGAAAACATATCGTTAACTGGATGAAATGCACCTAATGATGCAGTTTAATTTTATCACTATTATGTGACTTATTTCGGTGATTATACACATTCTTAAATTTGTATTATTTTAAATATCATATTATATTATATTTATGCTTTTCATCCGGAGGATCTGTATGTTCGAGACCAAGACTGTGATATAGAGGTATCTCGTAGAATATCTCTTATTCTCCTCTTTGGTGGTTTCCTCTATGGTGGGTTTCAATTGACCACACGTCTCAGGTATGGTCAGCCTGAGTCTGTACAAGACTGAACGTCATGAACTGCGGCTGTCTACGGACCCCGAATTCAGAAAACTGCATGGGATAACTGGAAACTTCCGTAATATTCATTACAATACCACCACTTCATTCATTCAATCTCCTAAACCTGTTATGAAAAATAAAAATTCGTTTTTGGAGAAATTTCCTTTAAATCTTAAGCAATATATTTAGATTGTTATTTTTTTCTTGAATTTATCAGTTGACTCAAGCCAATACTCCCATTTATTAAATTATTGCGTAACTGAAATTTTTGTTTTGTACAGAGTGATTCAAAGAAACGGGAAATTTAAAAAACTAAATAACGTTAATGAAAAATATTTTTTATAAAATGAATTTTATTTCATGTAATTGTACAAATGTTGCCATTTCAGGATACATACATTTTAGTTTATTTTTTAAAGATGACATCTTCCAGGTGACCTCCTCTTCTACGTAAACACTCACGAAGTCTCTTCGTTAAATTGTTCATGGTTTGACGTAACATCTCGACTGGAATTTCCGCAATTGCTTCTCGGATCTTTCCCTTCAGTTCTTCCGTTGTAGCAGGTCTACTGTGGAACACTTTGCTTTTAAGGTGACCCCAGAAAAATTAATCGCAAGCTGAGACATCAGGGGATCTGGGAGGCCATCTAATATCACCATTTCATGAAATGACACGTTGACCAAACAATCGGCGTACACCTGCCATCGATATTCGTGCAGTATGTGACGTTGCTCCGTCTTGTTGAAACCAGGCTGTGTTAAGAATCGGTGGAAATCTCTTTTGTTGTTCCACAACAAAGGTTTCAAGCACGGCTACGTAACGAGCTTACGTCACTGTAATCGCAAGACCGTTGTCATCCTCAAAAAAATAAGGGCCTATAACACCGTAAGATGACATAGCACACCACACGGTCACTTTCTGGCTGTGCAACGGACGCTGGTGTAGCTGCATAGGATTTTCTTGTGCCCAGTATCTGAAATTTTGCTTGTTAACAAATCCACTGAGGTGGAAATGCGCTTCGTCTGACATCCACAGTTCGTGAACAAACTCTTCGTTATCATTTATCTTCTGAAGCATTACATTACAGAATTGTGCTCACACAACTGCATCGTTCGGTTTCAGTTCCTAGACGATCTGCAACTTGTACGGATAGTATTGCCAAGTCCTTCACTAACATTCTTCGAACACTTGAACTATGCAATTGTAAAGATGCTGAGAGACGACGGATTGACCGATGTGGACTTCGTGTGACAGCATCTTGTAAAGCTTGAACATTCTGTAGTGTACGGACGGTTCGCTCACGGCCTGGAGGTTTCTTTTTCATTGCCGAACCAGTTTCCTAAAAATGAGATATCCATGTTTTAATTGCATGTGCTGATGGAACACGGTCGTGCCGTCCCAGATTAAAATGACGGCGAAATTCTCTACGCGCTCCCTCCACACTGTCATTGTTTTCGTAAGACGCTTTGATAGCAAATGCACGTTGCGCACCACTCCAAGGATCCATGACAACTAAATGGCAGATTAGGTTAGAGAGGCTGGCGCCACTTATCAAGTGGTTCCAATCGCCCACGGCTACCAGCACAACTTTCAAAATTTCCCGTTTCTTTGAATCACTCTGTATTTATTTCAGTTATTATTTACTTATTGTTCATTTAAAATTATAAATTCTGCTTCTTTAAGATATGTTCTTTTCATTTGTATTATTACTCCTTTCAGTAAGAGTTTTCATCTCTCCAACCAGTTTTCCAGCTACTGCTGGGTTTAGGTGTGCGTGTATAGGCAAATGGAATTACCGCTACCGGCTTGCCAGGCCTGAAATAATTACAGTGTAGGGGTAAATGTACCGATAAACACGTAGACTGAACAGACTCAGGTAGACCACTCCTGAGACGTGTGGTTAATTGAAACCCACTAAAGAACACCAGTATCCACAGTCTTAACATTCAAGCCCATATACAGAAACAGCTGCCTTTACAAGCACTTGAACCTTTGAACTCTCGACTTCAAAAATCAGCTGTTTTTGTGATGATGAGTTTAACCAGTAGACTAATCCGGCGGGTTTCAGTAAATGTTATTGAATCAAATTGTTAAGGGCTTTCGAATCGCATTCCATTTGTCATCAGTTCTACAGCTGCACAATTAGTAGATTGTTTCTTGTTGAAAGGTTTTATGTTTTATAATCTGATGTCATCGTTATGTGGGTGTTAATATTTAAATAGGTCAATACCACTCAATTTATCCGTTCATGCAGTATTTTCCAAGCCACTACGTCATGAAATAGAATTCTGCAGAGAATTTTCAAGTGAAATTTGAGCGGCCGTTTATAAATATTTAAAAAATCAACTAGTTTTCAACCGGATGTGTAAAAAAATTGGTTCCATTTATCTGAATAAATTTTTTTCCAATAAACAAAAAAATTTCACGTGGACAACACATGACTTCCTTGAACGCCTATTAAATTACATTTACACTGTTTTTTTTAAATGGAAAGTACATAAAATTTTATTTCATTAAAAACTTCTGATACTTTTTCATATTTTTTGTTGTTGTTATTGTTGAATTATTATTCACTGTAATTTTTTTTTACAATGAAAGGTTAATAACTTGAAATCGAGAGTTCTAAGGTTCAAATCCTAGTAAAGGCAATTACTGTACTTCTGTATGGATTTGAATCTAGAGCGTGGATATTTATAAATTAATCAATCAATATATTTAAATTAAAAAAAGTTAAAAAAAAAGATGATGTAGTCTGATTCGAACCGATGTGCCTTCCCTTTGTAAGATCCAAATATTTCATTAATAAAACTTTCATTTGGCTATAACTCTGGAACCAATGAAAATAAGTACCACTTATGTATGATATACATGTTATTGAAAAACTCTCAATGAGGGATTATTACTGCAGTTAAGAAAAAGTAAAAAATCCAGATTCTTTTGATTTTGGGATTTCTTGGACACTTTTGGTCTAGTCGATTGCAGTGAAAAGGTGAGGTGCACAACTAGGTGTTACAACAGTCGTAAATCCAAAATTTCAACATCTTGCGGCTAATCGTTTTTAAGATATGCGAGATACGTTCGTACGTACGTATAGAATTCACGCCGAAACTAGTCAAAATGGATTCAGGGATGGCCAAAATAGATATTTACGTTGAAATGTGGAAACTTCCTTTACTTCGTACAAAAAAGTCAAAATTAAAAAAAAATTATGTATTTTGATTTAATTCAGTTATTTTATTCATAACAAAATTTTTAATGGATATTTATAAGAAATTAGATAATGTTAACCTCTCAAAATACATAAAAGTGTATGGCTGTATATGTATTTAAATGTATATATATGCAAAATATATTTTTTTTAATACTTGACGTGTAATCAACTCGTTAGGAAATTTTAATGAAATCAAAAAAGAAATATATCTGGTAACGCTTGAATTAAAACCCATATTTTTATGCAGTTTATTATATAAAAAAATGGGGTTATTTCAAAAAACCTTTAAAAAGGTAACAAAAATTATTTTTATTTACATAAATATTTAAATTTTGTTAATATTTCTAGTTTTCTAATTAAACTATTAATATAAGATACCACTAATTAATATACAAATAAAAATTGACCTTGCGAATAAAATACTGAACAAATAGTCTGTCATCATATTTTTTTTCAATAGTATCTGTTGTAGGAAATTTTATTCTGCGGTTTCAAAAGAATGTTAATTTTTCTTGTGTTGTCTATATATCGTGACAGCACCTCCGATTCATAAGACTGACTAAATTGTTGTAATATAAAACACAGTGCATCAGACGTATGTTTTCGATTATTCTACTAATATAATATGAATATTCTTATTTGAAATTTACAACTATTTTATTTGTTACTATTAAAAGTAATCTTTTATACTTTTATTGAAGGAGATTTAAGAGATCGTTTCATGTTATTGGAATGTTATAGTATTTTTACGTGATTTATTACATACTATATTAAAGAATTCCACATTAAAAAATTTGTCAATATTTATTTGACTACTTGAATAGGTAATACTATTTTTAACTGGCTAATGTTTGTCTTTTTATTCATCAAAATGAAATGTTTATTTTAAACTGTGTACCAATATTGTTAAACCAATATAAAATACTGGGGCCTTTTTAAAAAGTATTTTAGTTTTTCTTTTACCATATTGCAAAATTTTTCCATCAAATCTAAATGTATTTTTCAACTTACGTAATCTTTTTTTATGATTGGTACGGTAGTATTTTCATATGACTGTTTATTTTATATTTTTTATAACTGATTTCGTTGTTATTAATCTGCCGTATAAAATTAGTATTTAATTGATTTAACATATAGTATGGCATTTCATTGTATTTATTTATTTATTACATTTTACTTAAAATATATAATTAACCTTATATCTCCGTACGATGAGAACTCCTTCTCCACCTTTACTCTCACTACCCTTTTTTTCTGTTTTAATCTCCAGAACTATCGTAAGGTATTACTTCAGAGGATGATATGTTTGAATGTAAATGAAGTTTAGTTCTGTAAAATCTCAGGTGGACATTTCTAAGATGTGTGGTTAATTGAAACTCTACCACCAAAGAACACCGGTATCCACGATCCAGTACTCATATCCCCCACCGGCTTGGTCTGTAGGTGAACTTATCATCGCAAATCAGCTGATTTCGAAATCGAGTGTTCTAAGGTTCAAAGCCTAGCAAAGGCAATTATACCTTTGTATGGATTTGAATCTAGATCGTGGATATTTATAAAACCCCCGGCATCCAAAATTTTGGTTGATCGATAAACATTTTTCTTTGTATCTATGCTACAATAGAGTTATAGCCGGTAAGTAAAAATGGTGGATATAGGAACTTTTATTTTTTATCCGGCCTACTTGTGGAATTTTGTCCCAAAAACAATTAAAAGATGATTTACCTTGCAAAATGATAATTTTTAATAAAAAAAATAGCTAAGCAAACATGTTTTGACACAAAAAATTACGTGTTAAAAAAACGCACACACAAATCGTAAAATAACTTATTTGTATAATGAGGTAGATGTTCAACATTTCTCTTTTGGTGAGCAGCATTCCATGTCGTTGGGAAACTTCACAGCTGAATCCAATGAAATGGTGAAGTGTGTCCGTTTTGTATATAAAAAAAATATTTACAACCTAAAATGTAGGTTTATGTAGTTCAGTTATATCATTGTAAATGTTTGTTTATTGTTACATAATTATTTTTCTACTAGGCTCATTCTTAGAATTGTTTTTTAAAAGGTTTTTGCTGTAATGTTACCGAATATGCGCTGCTGTCGGTATTTTTAATTAGATTGTATTAACGTAATCTAATATGAAACTCTGTTAGAAGCAATATTAATCGATTTCGGTGGTCAAATTATTTTCCCCACTTTCCTTATATTATTTACAAAAAAGAGGGCGGAAAAATCTCATGCACGTAAACTGTCCAGTTCTATGAATTCAATATCTGTTATCAAGTTATTGAGGGTTAGCAGTAATTAATAACAAAAATAATGTATCAATGATTTTTATGAAGAAGTGATGTGATCTATACAGCTTCTAAAGGTTTGCTTGAAGAGGGGAAGAAATTAAAAAAAAGCTGGCAAAGTATTGTATGACTTATCCGGCTACGCTGGGTATTTATATTTAAGTGAAATTTATATATATATATATATATATATATATATATATATATATTTCTAATTAAGGCATATCCAAAAACATAAATTTCAATTTTAAAAGGTGGACGTTGATTTTTTTTAAAAACTTTTTTTAAATTATTTATATATTCATTGTAAGTAACAAATTTGTTTTAATAAAGATTTCTCTAAAATTTCTCTGAAGAAAATCGAAACTGGTATCCCCCAACGTATTCCTTAACGAATTTTGAAAAAATTAATATGATCAACGCTCTAAATTTAAAAATATTTGATCCTAATTTGTAGAGGATTGAATTGGTTTGAACAATCCAATTGATAGCAGGCCAAAAACCGGTCTCCGTGGCGCGATTGGTCTCGGCTTTTCATCCGGAAGTCTCGGGTTCGAATCCCGATCAGGGATGGCATTCTGACACTACAAAATTATCATCATTTCATCTTATCCTCTGAAGCAATACCTGACGGTGGTCACGGAGGCTTAAAAAAATGCCAAAAGCAGTGCGACACATACGTACATACAAATGTTTTTTGGTCTAAATGAGCTAATTGAACCAAAGATTTGCAAAAAGCTGATCACCCTTAATATAATATACTAGCTATAATCGCCGGGAAGGTAATAAAAGTAAATAAAGATCTTCTGCTATTTGTTTGCAGAATTTGCTTTTATTGTTGATAAATTCAAGCTGGATGGAAAAGCAGTTAAAAATAAGATCCAAATTTGGGTCTTTTCTGTTTCTCCTCCTCAATAATTAATCCGATGATTGTGCATAGTTACGGATTAATTTGGTTAATCGCCCGTAACATATATAATTTGAGTATTTGACGTTAATTACAAGGTTAGCGAGCGAAGCGAAAGTAGATTATGTTGTTATTCGTTCGACTTGTCAGTACACTGAATCAACATTGTCTTTTTCTTTTTCCTGTTTAGCCTTCGGTAATTACCTTTCAGATTATACTTCAGAGGATGAATGAGGATGATATGTATGAGTATAAATGAAGTGTAGTCTTGTAAAGTCTCAGTTCGACCGTTCCTGAGATGTGTGGCTAATGGAAACACAACCACCAAAGAATACCGATATCCACCATCTAGTATTCAAATCTGTGTAAAAATAACTGACTTTACTAGGACTTGAACGCTGGAACTCTCAACTTCCAAATCAGCTGATTTCATAAGACACGTTCACCACTAGACCAACCCGGTGGGTTGTATCAACATAGTCTAACCAAACATAACCTACGCTCGCTAATCTCCGCCAATTAACCGTATTGTTTCTGTATATTTTTTTTATAAACACGTTTAAAAATTACGAATTAGTTTAAACATGAGCAGTTACTAGTACGTGATAGGTAACGTAAAAAAAAAAAACATTGTGGGCGAAAAACAGATAGGATCCTCATTTTTAAAAATGTTTTACTCAGAAACGATTTCTGGATTTTGGCTATATTTTTTAATTTCTATTTAGAATTCTATGAATTACAATTTATTAAAATCTTAATGACTCGTTAAATATTTTGGAGGGGTGGTTGCATCTCATCCTTTTTTCCGTAATCTCTCTATTTCGAATTCCGGTCACACTTGGAGGAGTTGTTTATACGCTACCAAATGTCTATACTGTATTTTCATGCTTAAATTATTAATTTATGTGATAAGTTTATCACTTAAAAAAAAAAAAGGTAAGGAATCTGACTAATTGGGTTTTTTCACATTATGTGGTAACATTCCCTTTTCTTTTAAAACATGGGTGTAAACAACTATATTTAAATAGTACAGACCTAGACATAGATAAGATGATGTTTATAAATAAATAAATTCGGTAAATAACATTTTTATAAATGAGTACAAAAGTTTAACGACGTAAATTATTACGAAATCTTGTTTATGCGCTGTTGTGAACATATGTGTTGCAAATCCTGCTTTATCTGGTATGTGATTCCCACACTAGAAGTCTAAATCGTTAAACAGTTTAACTAAATAATTCGGTGAAATTATTTAGTTAGTGATTAAAGAGTAATGATTATGACATCTATCTTAATAAAATATTATTTAAATATTTAAATTTCCTTATCGAATCGGAAAATTACAAAAAAAAAGAAGAAATATGAAGATTTAAAAGATTTATTTTTAACAGTTTGTTTATCAAGTGGTTTTCTTGTGAATGTTCTCTTTTCAAGTTCATTTAAGTTTATTTACGTCAAGTCTTCCATTTTCCATCCTATTTACATGTCCAAACCAACTTTTTTTACCAAATTTGTTTAATTTTTCTTATCTGATTTTACATTCCTAGGCTAGTCAAACATATTTTTTCTTTCTATTTTTTTTTTTTTTTTGTTTTTTATTCGTCTTACATTTTGAATATTTTATTTTTTAATCCTGTATTTTCTCTTTTCTTTCTTAAACTACTCTTCTTAAACGTTTTTTTTGCAGACTACATCGTACTTTCGTTTTTACTTTTATTATTCTACGTGTTTGTTGTATACATAACTACTGAAATGGAATAAATATACAAGTATAATTACTTAAAACTGAAAATATTTGTTTAAATTCCTAGTACTTTCATAAATCTGATTTACTTTTTCAGCCTTGCTTTCACTATAACTTTTTTGGAATTTTTTTATCACCTAAGAAACGTTTTTCCTCCAAATCAGTTAATTCTTTAACTCTTTTTTCTATACTTTCCCGTTTAGTATTGATTTTTCTAATTACTTTGTTCTCCATGTATATTGTTGTACGTTTCCCGTTTTTTCACCTAACTACATCCTTCTCTTTTTAATTTTATCATTTCACAAATTCAGGATGAGTTTCACGTTGTATTTTTGTTATCACATGTATGCCTTATTTAATATCGGCGGCCGAACACGGTATAGTAACTCAGGTGCGAATTAGCGCACAGTATACGGACGCGCTGATACAAGCATCACTACCGCCGCGAAGACGACCGCACAGTTCTCCCACCATAGCGGCGCTGCAGCCCCACCACTCTTCAGGCTCCAATAAAAGAGCGTGCACCACGAGAGTGAATGCATTTCATCGTCAACCACCACCTGGAGAAGACCAAGAAGAAGGAGAAGTTCCCTAGCCGACTCAACGTGGGACCTCCCGGCGGATGCCAACATCCACGCCGAAGCAGCAGGCCTGGCCGGCCCGCCGAGAGAGTCACTGGACGCGGATGCTACCTTCCCTCTCCAGCTCCAGCTCACCGGGCTTCAATCGCCGTGGCCGGCGGAGTCGGCAACAGTAGCCGCCCCAGGGAGAACCGCGCCTCGGCCACGCCGGCGTAGGACGACCAACGCCGACCCGACACGCGAGGCTCGCAGTGTCTGGTCGCAGTGGCTCGCAGAGGCTCGCAGTGGCTCTGGGGACCACCGCTGCCACGCTGTAGTGGGGATCCAACAGCCGCTTAGGAAAAGCCCGGTCGGACTTCAATGGACGAGCCGCAACTCCCCGACTTCGCCGGAGACCAGCTTCCGGACCCAACAGCTCTTCTCAGAGTTAACGCAAAAAACGGCCCTTTTTAGGGCCACCTCAAGGTTATGGATTACAAACCGTCGAAGCCATTCGGCGATAAAGACGGCTACCCTAAGGTTAGCATTTACAACGAACTGTCGAAGCCATTCGGCGACAACGTATATCACCCAGAATGACCCCAAATTATTTTTGGTAATAAATTTAATGTGATAAAAATTAAATATTCTTTCCTAAATGAATTTTTAGATATTTTAGTTATTTACTCATCGTCGCAAATCAGTTGTTTAAGAACTGGTTTTCAAAGTCGAACGTTCTGAATTACAAATCCTAGTAAAAACTTGTTGATTTCATACGGATTTTGAATACTCAACAGTGGGTGCCGGTGTATTTCGATATTTTGCGGTCCAATTTGGTCGGCCTGAGTCTGTATAAAGACATCTCATTTACACGTCATAGACATCATCCTCATTTCATTGAACCTTATGCGCGGGTTTGTTTGTTGTTAGTTGAACTAAATTAGTTGAACAGTTTGCAACGTATACATTAGGAGTAATAACAAAATACATTTTTAAATCAATTATCTAACATGTTATATTTTTCCGTTTGAGAAATCTTATCTTTTTTATATATATAAACATATTATTTAATTTGTAAATTTAAAAATATTCATGGAATTAAAATATTTTAAGTTAAATTTTTTTTTTTCTTAACGTGGATCAATTCATTTTGTATTATTATGCTTTAAAATTATTTATACGTTACAAATAAAAAAAATTGCTTTATTATAATTGTAAATACGATTAAATTATCGCAAATAATAATTGTTGCACTTCTATCAAGTTATCTAAAAACAATGATGTAAAAAATTTTACAACTTAACTAATTTTTAAATGGAAATTCATGTTATAGTTTGATGGTAGTTCAGAGGACAATTTTTGTTTTTCATTGATCAACGACCTTTGAAATTTTGTTATGTATAGATTGTAATAAAATTTAATCAAGATTATTAAGTGGACTTTGAGACGGACTGTGTTAAATTACAAAAATATTATCAATAGGCTTATAATAATAAATGAGAAGGAAATAAAAATAATCAATTGAAAGAGTTAATAAATACGAGAAAACCTGTGTATAAAAATTGATTTTAAACAGTATTTATGAATTGAAGATTGTTCATTTAATTAAAAGGTGCAAATTTAATTAATAACTCCAGATCTCTTGACATTTAACATTTCGATCGTTAATTTGATTTTGGAATAATAACTTTTTTTCTGGTATGTCAACAGTAAAAATAAAACGTGAATGAATGTTACTGTAGAATATTAGTTTATATAGAGAATGATCCATGAAGTATATAAACTTTCAAAACATGTTTTATTCGTGAATTATGTTAAAAGGTTCATATAACCATAGGTTCGGAAACAGTTCGTTAGCAAGTGTCGGCTGCGAAAAGATTTCATCCTGATTTGTGCGCCTCCTGTAAAATTCAGCTATAATTTTTTTTCACAAAAGCGTGCAGCAAACCAAAACATAACAATATGATGATTCTAATTTAATTTAATTTAGCGCAATTCATCCGAGGAAAAAACACTTCTCTTTACTTTTAACGTAAAAATAAAGTAAAAATAACGTGCAATACAAAAATTAGAAAATTGCGATAGTTTTAAGAAAGATGTGAAGTTTTAAGAAAGTATTTTACAGCTATATTAAAATCTCATCAAATTAAAAAAAAAAAAAAAATAGTTGCTATCTTAATGTATTTTTTAAATACCTGGTAAAGCTTCTGTCTGTTGTCGTTTCTCAAATTTGTCGTAATATCTTTAATAATAATTTCACAACTGCCCGCTACCCACGATTTTTTCCTTCTTTAATTACGAGGCATGTTTTTAAAGTAAGTACCGTTTTGAAATTAAAAAGAAACAAGTACACTATCTTAACAATTTTATTTTTACGTGAAAGCCTGTACATTAATCTACTTTTCTACATAATTGCTGCCAATATTAAGGCACTTGTACCGTTCAACCAGCTTTAGAACACCATCGTCATAGAAGTCTGCCGCCTGAAAATAACCACTGCAACACGGTTTTCACAATTTTCGATCATTTAAGCGTTCGGTCACAATTTCATAGAAAACACTTCTTGAGTCAACTTTCTGAATCTTCAGTAATGACAGAAGGTCGTCCATTCCGTTTGTCATCATGAACATTCTGGCGGCCATTTTTAAAAGCTCTAACCCATTTTCGTACAATTCCATCGCTCATAATGTTTTATTCATACACTTTCATCTGACCATGAATTTCAGCCGCTTTCACGCCTTCGGCACTAAAAAAACGAATCACACCACGTATTTCACAGTCGGCGGGATTCTCGATCACCGGAGGCATTTTAAATACTCACAAATGAACGTAAACATAATCGAATATTTCCGTAATGGTATCTGTGGCTTGCTAACAGATGCGGGTACACAGTGCGCATGTGTGGAATGTCGACCGCAGCGTAGCAGCGGCAGAATTTCGAAACGGTACATACTTTAAAAACATGCTTCGTATATGTTGAATACATTTCTTTCATTCCTTCAGCAACAATGTTAACAATTTTTTTTAAACCAATGCGTAAATTTATCTCCATTTATTTCATCGTCATGCTCTTGAGAAGACCTGGATTCAAATACCTATAAACCATAGTTTAAAAAACCATTTTCACTTCCTACGTGCGTTACTGTTAATCTTTTATTTTTTCAGCTGGAGTTTTTACCTCAGTTGAGAAACCATTTATAAAAGCGTCTGTTGCGCTCTGTTTATTTTTTACCCATATCTTTTTCCGAACATAAAGCTGTCAGTACATAATAGTAATTATTTTTAATATTCTTGGACAATCTTTTAAAAATAACCAAATATTCAATTGTGAAATAACTATGTTTACCTTTTAAACATCTTTTGATACAAGGTTGTAATTGATGTTTATAAGGTACTCAGGTCAGATTCTTTGTGAACCAAAAATGAAAGTAATTACATCTGGTGTGGTTCTTTCATGACAGTTGGTGAGACAGTCTCAGGTCATCATGACCTGAGAATGTATGAGTGAAAGCTCGTACATATCATCCACATTCATCCTCTGAAATAATACCTTACGGTGGTTTCGGAGGCTAAATAGAAGAAGAAAAAAAGTTGGTGAGAGATAAATTATTTAAAACCGAATTGTTGTTAAATCATTACAAATAAATAAGATAAAATCTAATAGAGAAAGATTTAAAAAAAAAAACTATAAATTTTTTCAGAACGTAGCAACACGTTCTGAAAATTTCAGATAAAATTGATGATGATAAATAAGTATTTAGATTTCTGTATTCTTTAAATGAATAAAAAGTGAATATTCCATACAATGGATGTGTAAAGTGATTGAAATTGCAGGTGTATACAATAATCATGAAAAAAATGAACGTAATTTTTTTTTATATGTAATTATCAGCCGACATCATGTCTGTAAATTTTTCAAATATAATAATTGTACCTTTAAAATGGGATATCTTTTAAAGATATCCACAAACGTTTTTACGTATTCCTTTTTATATGGTATTCTAGATGAAAATGTCAAATTTTTCCAAGTATGTTAATTTTTAAATTATGATTTTAAACTTTGGCCAGAACCAAAGTATATTAAATAAGACTGCATCATCTGTTGTGAAATTTGTTGATTAAAATTAGGATCGAGCAAAGTATTTACTGACAATCTGTGCCATTTATAGTGCATAAATGACATAAATAAATGATATGAACTGAAAGTTGAATGCAATAGAGATAAATTAGAGGCAAAGTTGTAATTCGATAATTTTATTGAATGTTGAATTTGAAAAAGAATGAAAGTGAAAAGTTTACAGTTTAAGAAGAAAATCAAGCAGAACCTATTGACTTGGTATGGACATTTAATGAGGATGAGTAAGAACTATTTATTTAAGAAAGTATTTGAATGGAAACCTGCAGAAAGAAGATAGAGAGGTCATCCAAGAGTTGTAATAGAAGATAAGAGTGTTACATACTTTCACATCAAAGAAGAGGAAAAAACTTGTAAATTGAGAAAGTTGGTAAAAGAAATAACATGTAGTATTGTAAACACACATTATAAGTAATTAAGTAATTTGTATTAGAAAACTCTTTTAATCTTTTTGCCATCATGGTGAATGTTCCATTTTTAGGATACATTCTTTCTTTCAGTCGTGTTAAAAAATAGTTCTGAAAATTTCTTAATAACATTGGTAATGGAAGTATTTGATTATTAATTCTTAATCATATTGATAAGCTGAAGTATTACGTAGAATTACATGAAAGTAGTTCCATATTCTCTGTTTTAATAGAAGTTAATATTATTTTTTTTAAATATGTGACTTATTGTTTTTTTTTTGTTTTTTTTTTTTAGTAAAGGATAGACATTTATTAATTTAAAACAAAGATAAACAGAATCTTTTTAATTTTGCACAATTCATGTTTATGGGCACTAAAAACCCGATAGCTCTTTTTTACTTCATTGTACGAAGTAACGGAATTACTGTAATCGCAAAAAATTTCGATTTTCGGATGTCAACACAAATATTCATTTTGACCATCCCGGAATCAATTTTTACTAGTTTCGGCGTGATGAACGTAATTATCTCGCATAACTCAAAAACGATTTCCCGCAGAATGTTGGAATTTTGGATTTAGGACTGTTGTAATATCTAGTTGTGCAACTCCTATTTTGATTGCAATCGACTTGACAAAAATGTCCAAAAAAGACCAAAATGCAAAAAATTTGAATTTTCAACTTTTTCTTAACTGCAGTAATAAGTCCTCATTTAGAGCATTTCAACGATGTATCATAAGTTACTTATTTTCATCGGTACCAGAGTTATAGCAAAATAAAATTGTAATTAATGGAATATTTAGATCTTACAAAGGGAAGGCACATCGGTTCCAAAACACTTCATTTTCTTTTTTCTTTTTGAACTTTTTTTTTTAAATATATTAATTTATTAATAATTATTAACCGCTGATTGTAAAAAAACAATTACAGTAAATAATAATTCAATAATAACTATAAAAAAAATGAATCTGAGGTTATTGCTGAGATAAAATTTTATGTACATTTCATTTTAAAAAAAAATGTGTGTATGTAATTTAATAGACGTACAAGGAAGTCATGTGGGGTCCACATCCGATTTAAAAAAAAGAACATCAAAAGGAAATACATTAAATTTTCATAAAACGTATTTTATTACGATATTGGAAAATGTTGCCTAAAATTTATAATGCTGATTGTGACGTTATTTTTTATATTTTTATTATTGAAAATATATCTATTTAAATTATTATTACTTTATGTGCATAAATAATAAAAATAGTATAATTCTATACATTTTACTATTAATCATGAAAAATAACTTGCATGTATTTTTTCTTCTGCTCACCAATAATTAAAAAAACACATGAGAATATTTATTTGGAAAAAAAAAATTTAAACAAATTTATTAATTTCCGTCGTGATGAAAATATATTTTATTTTAAAACCAAATATGTTAATAAATTACACAAAAAATTAAGAATAATTATAGAAACATTTTTCAATATATTTTGATGAATCAGAGAGTCTGATATTGAAAAATGTTTCCATAATTATTCTTCGAAATAAGCCAGTACGAAATTTCAGCTGTCAGTTCATTCTGTGCAAAATTGATTGTCCGTGGAAGTTGACCTTAGTGCTCCTTATTTGAGATCTATCTGTGCTCTACGTGTTTTTGGTTACTATGCATTTAATTTTTTGTTGTCTTACATTGTTTGTCTTTTGCTTCGTTACGCTACGAATGTTTCGTTACTATTTATACCGGCGATATTACCGTTGCTAAGGAATGTTGTTAGCAACGTTAAATTAAGTGTTTTTATTGTTATAAATTTTTTACAATGTTTTGGATTTTTTTTCAATCAATATTTTCAATATTCTCGTGGACTTAGTTGGTTGCTTATTGGACAATGGATTACTATTTTCCTTGCCCTTGAGTGATTGTTATTTTCTGGACACATTAATTGACTTTTCCCATGGCGATTTGTTTTGTTTCGTGTTTATCAGTGATGACAGATATTGATTTCGATGCTGGGATGTTTGCTACACCTATGAGTAAACAGAAGCCTACGCAGCGTGGCAAGGTCCGTTGGGGATTATCCAGTAACAGCGAAAGTGTGCAAGCGGACAATAAGAATGTGTTCTACCGCAAATATGGAGGGCATGGAATACATTCCGAATGATAGTGGCGAGTTTAACGTAGTAATGCAGGAGTTGGTCAACTAAACTAAATTACTGAGTCGCCTGGTTCAGAGAAGGTGAGTGCTTCTATGAAACAGTTTGACAGGCACCGCAAAGTCTTCTGGCCGTCTGCCCAAGATCGTGGAATTTAGGTGGCGGAGGTAGCCACACAGACGCCTGTAACGTATGGTGACCAGAAGATCCAGAGGGTTTTGGAGGAATGCGCGGAGGAGTCTGTACTAATGGAGTTAGTCGGGAAGAGATAGCCGAAAGATTGCGGTGGCGTGGGTCTTTGACCTGTGAAAAATAGTGAATTCTAAGTTACAGTATCCAAAAACAGTTTATTTTTATTTTTATATACCATATTATCTTATGTTGTAATATTTTAAATTAAGAAGTGTATTGAAATCAAAAGCACAAAACTAAAGTTTTCTTATTTATAATATATTACTATCAGTAGAATAATTGTTGTTTTCATTTAAAGTTATTTACTCATATTCTTATTTATGAACACAAAGTACATTCCTGTTTAAATGAAATGATATTTTTAAATTTAATGTCACACAAATATCTTTGAATTATGAATTTTTAAACAAGACAAAAAGTGTTCACATGAATTTTTTTTAAATAAGTTGAATGCAGTCATCAATGTTAGTATTTTTTTTCTTTTACATTAGAAAAGGCATGATGTAATGGTCATATCTATAATAACCGTAACCTCCATAATTTCTCAGGTTTCCTAGCTTCATCTTCTTAGTTTGCTGCAAGAAGTTACTAATTGGGTTTTCATCTTTTGTTTCTCTCTGTTCTTCCAAATTCTTTATAGACCAAGTCGATTGCAGCAGCAACCACCTGAAATGTAGAAAATTTATTCCGAAAAACACACAATTTTTTTTAATTATGATGGTCTTTCCTTCCTACATTCACCTACGCTGCAATTGGACAGCAGGAGACGCAGCATCACTGGGCAAATCAGGCAATTGCAAGTTTCCTCCCAACAACGAGTGATGATGCCCTGTGCACTCCCATCGCAATTTTGTTTTCACGCAACTGTGTTTCGCATCCAATTTAATTTTCACCTAACCTGTTACCCCCTATCATGCGAATTCTTCCAGATTTATTCAAGTTGGGCAGTCCAACATCCTGAGGTTATTAACACACAGAAAGCAGCACGTACACGCTTCTGCCCGCACATAAATATCCCTCATTCATTGTCCATCATGTACCGTTCTGCTAACGATTCTTCAGATTAGGCTGTCCACCGCACACTAGGCCGATTACATTTCCATAAACGTTCTTGGTTATGTAAATGTAATTGCAAAGTAATTCCATTTAAGCCTTGTTGGTTATGGAAATTAATATCTCTACCTAGCAACTGACCACTGCCAAGAATCCCTTTTGATTGTTCTGACCGAATGAAAATACTCAGACCTCTCCTTTTGGTAGTCATCTACCAAAACCGCTCACCATTCAGGAACACTCTTCCGCTGAGCAGCTCTCCTGAGACGGTTCACGGACTGTTTTTCAACAATTAAAACTATCTAATCCACCAGGGGGCAATTCTCTCGACCAAAACTACGGGAATTGAATTCTCAGCGGCATCAATGAAAGCGAGAGAAACTCTTTATGCCAGGTCTTCCAACTGAATATCATCCTGACTTCGGTCTAAGACACGGAGTCTAACATAGAAAATATTAGCAAATTTAGGCCAGTCCGCCTTCCTATACAGGAAGCACCCCTTATGAACATTGCATCTATTAGATACTACCTAACCAACTAAAAAATAATCAATGATTACTACATCATCAACAACAGATCGAGCATCAACCCTTTCTTTTTCCTGTTTAGTCTCCGGTAATTACCGTTCAGATAATACTTCAGAGAATGAATGAGGATAATATGTATGAGTGTAGTCTTGTACAGTCTCAGTTCGACCGTTCCTGAGATGTGTGGTTAATTGAAACCCAACCACCAAAGAACACCATTATCCACGATCTAGTATTCAAATCCGTGTAAAAATAACTGATTTTACTAAGACTTGAACGCTGTAACTCTCGACTTCCAAATCAGCTAATTTGTGAAGACGCGTTTACCACTAGACTAACCAGGTGGGTTAAGCATAAACCCTATCAAGAATGTTCCTACCAACAGTAATAATATTCATTCCAGCAAACAATTTCCTTCCATCGACCATTCCAGCATGTAAATCATCCTGCATATATATATATATATATATATATATATATATATATATATATATATATACATATACACATGTATATGTATATGTTATTTCCACCATTAATAACAAATTTATAGTAGTTTGAGTGTATTCTTGAAATTATTTTACTAATTCTCTAACGTTATATTAATTTAAATTTTAAAGGCCTTTACCCGTAGTTTCAGTTATAAGGTATTTTAATAATACCTGTATGTGTACTAAGATAGCGTCATTATTGTTAATAACAAAACAAAAAATTCTACAATTTACAATCAAGTTCTCAGTGACAACTTTTTCCTATTTTACCTACCATGAATAACGACCGATATTAATCTTACAAAATCACCTATTATATTCTCAGAATATTTATTGTACTTAAACCTGTTCATAAGCAACACATTTTAAGATGTGTGTATGAAAACAATTCTTTTTTACATGTATAACGAATATATTTTCAGAGCTATTGTACTCATAATAATTTCTCTTCAGTAAATATCAGTACATCAATAGCAAAAAAATATGTAAAGTTATTATGTCAATGAAAAAAAAAAAAAAACATTTAATATTTCAAGGAATTAAATATAATCTTTCCTTTCCGACCTGGAGCATTATTGAAAAATAAAACTGGTACACGAGTTAATATAAAATAAGTTGAAATAAACATACCATAAATCCAACTTACATAATATACAACTCCAAATAAGAGAAGAAATTTGTGGTACCAGGACTGTATTATTATAAAAGAGTGGAGTACTGTAAATAAGGGACTTTTACTGAAGCATGTTTTTTTATATTAAAAATGTTCTTTAATAAATATCTTGTACTGTTAATCAAAATGTTAAACAATACATTGTTAAAAATGTATGTAAATGTTAAACAATAATATTTATTTTGACCTTCCCCAAATCCATTTTTACTAGTTTCGGCGTGACGTACGTAATTATCTTGCATAACTAAAAAAATGATTAGCCGTAGAATGTTGAAATTTTGGATTTAGGAGTGTTATAATATCTAGTTGTGCACCTCCTCTTTTGACAGCATCGACTTGACCAAAAATAAAAAAAATTGGATTTTGAACGTTTTCTTAACTACAGAAATAAGTCCTCGTTGAGAGCTTTTCTACGATATTTCATAGGTGGTACTTATTTTCATAGGTTCCAGAGTTATAGCAAAATAAAATTGTAATTAATGGAATATTTGGATCTTACAAGAAGAAGGCACATCGGTTCGAAAACGATTTCATTTTCTTTTTTGAACTTTTTTTTAATTTAAATATTTTATTAATTTATTAGTAATTTTTAACCTCTGATTGTGAAAACATGTGTATGTGTAATTTAATAGACTTGCAAGGAAGTCATATGGGGTCCACATCAGATTTTAAAAAAAAGATCATCAAATGGAAATATATTAAATTTTCGTAAAACATATTGTATTACGATATTGAAAAATATTGTCTACCAATAAAATTTATAATGCTTATTGTGACTTATTTTTTATATTTTTATTATTGAAAATATTTGTTTAAATTATTATTACTTTATTATGTGCATAAGTAATAAAATTTGTATAATTCTATACATTTTACTATTAACCATGAAACTTGCACGTATTTTTTCTTCTACTTACGAATAATTTCCAAACGTTTTATCATAAAATACATGAGAATACTCACTTGAAAAAGAAAAAGAACATTTTCAAACCAATTTATTGATTTCCATGGAGATGAAACTGTATTTGTTATTTACTTCCAAATGTGTTAATCGAATGATACTTTGATGAAAATAATGATTATATATTATAATAAATCATTAATTTTTAGTCATTATTAGTTATAAATAATATCCCAAAAGAAATAATTTCTCTTTGAATTGTTTCTTTATTTACACATTTGTTTTAACTTTTCTATTACTTACATGAAAAAAATATGAATGTCACTCTTAACTTACAAATATTTCAAAAAAATATTAAAATATACTGGAAGTTATAAAAATCGAATCAATTTTTTCAAATGCATTGTACGGAATTATAAAGCAAATTATAGATAAATTAGTAATAATTACGGAAACATTTTTCAATATTATTTGATGGATTAAAAGATTGAAAAATGTTTCTATAATTATTCTTCGAAATAAACCTTTATAAAATTTTAACTATTCTGTTGATTTGGAGCTACGATTTATTGGTCGTGGACGGACGTTTCATAGCGCTCCGTACTTGAGATCCTTCTATGCTTAGGTGTTTTTTTGTTACTATTTATTTTGTTTTTTGTTATCTTTCATCGCTTGTATTTTTATTTGTGTTGCTTTTGTTACGTTTTTTAGTTTATTTTAGTGTTTTTACCGGCGAAGTTCCCGTTGCTAAGGGTTGTTGTGCAGGTTAGCAACGGTAGGTTAAGTGTTTTTATTATATTTTCTACGATATTTTGGATTTACTATTGTCCATGAACTTGTTGAGTTGCTTATTGGACGATGAATTACTATTTCTCTCGCCCTTGGGTGATTATTGTTATTTTCTGGACACATTAATTGACTTTTGCCGTGGCGATTTGTTTACATCACCACAGCTGATTCTTGTTTAAGTTTTGTTACGCGTGTTTATCAGTGATGACAGATCCTGAAGTACCCTTGCCCGAGGGTGGAACGTTTGCTACACCTATGAGTAAACGGAAGCCTACGCAGCGTGGCAAGACCCGTCGGGGATTATCCAGTAACAGCGAAAGTGGGAAATCAGAGTCTGGCACTTCGGTACCTAGGCGAGTGCATATTGGTTCGAGTGATTCGGCGGTGATACTGGCCATCAGAGGAAAGACTGTGCCCGCGTCGCGAAGTAACCCGCATGTGTTAAGGAGGGTCGTGCTTTCGGAGGAAAGAGCTGCAGGACATCCTCCTACTCAAGAATGTCACTTAGATGAATGCCGCAAGAAGACTCGTCGTACATGACGAAATCATGGCCCTCGTCGTGGAGTGGGACGGGGATTTCATTATACTAGCGGAACCCTCAACCTGGCGATACGTGCTGGCCTATGCAGGTGGATTAAGGGGCGGCGGTGGGAACCACCAGTAATACGTTTCCAACGATACCGATGGGCTGTGGCAGGTATTTTATCTGGGTGGAGACAAACTACTTGAGCGATTGAGCGACGTGAAACAAAATTAATATATTAACTAATATAAAATGCTGATACGGACACCAAAAAAACGTGATGCAATGTGGTGTACACAGCAATGCAATTGTGTAACTGTCCAATTTATTAAAGAATTGGAGGATCGTATCTCACTTTCAAATGAAATAATGTTAAATAAAGTGCAGCAAAAAATATGTATACGTAATTTAATAGGCGTACAATGAAGCTATGTAGTGTCCACATCAGCATTTTTTGTGATATAAACCCGTTCTGACTTTTTGAGGAAGCCTCAAATGGATATTATATTTAATACAGGCGTATATGTAAGCATAACAAATGACATGCCTAATATTTCATTAAGATTATTCAAAGAAAAACATTACAATTTGATTATTGTAAACAAAATATAAATTTGGTTATACCAAGAGAGTTTGTCATTTAATAAAGTACTTTACTAATAAATTTTGAACTATATACAACAGAAGTAGCAGCATTAATAAGAATTTTGTTCTTGTAATTAGCAATGTTACTTCTATTTGTTATTTAAAAATGCAGTGATTTAATTCTTAATTAAAGTATGGTGATTACAATCCATAGTTTACATCAGAATAGCAAATAGAAGCAGCTTAAGTTGGCTTTTTCAAGTACTGTGGGTTGTTTCTGATGCACGGCTTACACACACCGTAATTTTAAATATTTATCTCGTTATTTAAATATAATATTTTTTTGTTTATTTAATTCAATGATTCTAACTAAAGCGCGCGCGCATACCATATTTAATTCGCGCAGATTTGGCAGTACTAGCGGCGACAGTTGGCAAAAACTAATGTAATTTCACAACTTAAATAGAAAAAATTTCGCTTGTACGGTCGGCGGGCTGGTGTAGCCGCGAGGGCTTAACGCATCAGGTACCGAGTCAACCAGGTGATCGTGTTGAGATCCAGCCGGACCGAGTTACTTTTTTATATTTTAAATATTATCCATTTATTTAATTCTACCGCTCACCTGTGACGTCACAAAATAGAGACGACTACGTCAGTTTTGTTTTTCTTTATTACATTAAAAATCTGATGTGGGTACTACATGACTTCCTTGTACGCCTATTAAAATACATATACACATTATTTGCTGCACTTCAATTAAACTTTTTTCATATGAAAGTGAGATACGATCCTACAATTCTTTAATAAAGTGGACAGTTTACACAGTTGCTAAAACTAGAAAACGTGTACAGAAATTAAGATCAGAAAAATTAACAAACCAAAGAGCGGTTAAATGGCAGGCAACAAAAACCAAATAAACGAAATTATGATCAACTCCGACTTAGGGAGAAATTTTCCGATAATATCAGAGGAATAATAATGAACTGAAAGATAAGAATTTTTTGTAATTTATTAAAAATCGGGCATGCATGCCTCAGTATATATGTTGTTCTTGTGAGGGTCTGTTTTTCAGTCATTCTGTAGTTAACTTTAATGTAGATAAAATTAAACAGAAATTCCAGAGTAATTAATTAAAATTAAACTAGAAAATCCAAAAATAATACGATTCTAAATTAGAAATTTCAATTAATGTTAAATAATCAGATGCTCCACCAAATCTATTACATATGTAATAATGCCTATTAAATTACATACACACATTTTTAAAATACAGAACATTTTATTTCACTAATAACTTTTGATTTGTTTTTTAATTGTTATTATTGAATTATTAATTATTGTAAAACTTTTTTTACAATCACGGGTTAATAATTATTAATAAATCAATATATTGAGAATATATGAATATGAATGAAATTAAAAAAAAAAAATTAAAAAAAGGAGATGAAGTCTGATCGAACCGATGTGCCTTCCCTTGTAAGATTCAAATATTTAATTTATTAAAATTTGAGTATATCTGTGAAACCAATGAAAATAAGTACCGCTTATTATATGTTGTTGAAAAACTCTCAATAGGGGCTTATTACTGCAGTTAAGAAAAAGTCCAAAATCCATTTGAGTGATGCTAGATATATTCGTATCTATAGACGTCACGCCGAAACTAGTCATGGATTCAGGGATGGTCAAAACGGATATTTCCGTTGAAATCCGAAATTTTTCGCGATCACAATACTTTACTTCGTACAAGGAAATAAAAATTCTTCTTTCGCTAACGCCTGTTGGGCTACTTGCTTTCCAAGCAATGTGTTTTGATTACAGTTTCAGGGTTATCTTGTTTAAAGGTTATACACGTTGCTGTTTTATTTTTATTTTTTTTTTGGAGCTGCTTAAGGATTTTCCCGGTTTATATTTCACGACAGAATCACATGGGACAAAGAGGTATACCTAAAATATATTACACATAATGGGAACAAGAATAGAAAAAATATATATTTTAAATTTTTTGATACAAAGTTGATGTATCATTTTGTTTATTTAACTTTTTTTTATTTTTTTTGAAATGAATGACCAGGCGTGTTTTCTGTCATGTTTTTTTTTATTTATAAAATGGACTTTGGAATTATTAACCAGACACCAGACTTTAAACTATTCTTTTTTTTTTGTTTATTTTTAATTTTTAGTAGTCTGCCCTTATTACCTTCAGTTTTTAAATTAAGTTGTTGAAGGTCACCAAATTAAAATATCTAAAATACTATTTCATTGATGTTTTTCTTTTTTTAATTATTTTTATTTTAAATTATTTTTATGCCATTTAGGTTAGGATTATTTAGAACAGAATTTTCTGGATATCTTTTTCTGACTAAGTAGTATTTTATTTTTAGTTTATATATTTGTATGTGTATTTATTTATCGTTTACAATATATATCCGTTAATAAATCATATAAAATAATTTTACTACATTATTAATTTTTATTTTCTGAAGAAAAAGAATAAAAAAAAAGATTTACAAAGATTCAATCGTACATACGTAAATTCTCCCGGTAAAGGTTAAAATGTATGTTTTACGTTGCAATATATGTTTTAGCCTATTTGATTTAGAAATTACGTATTATTTTTCTAATTTCTTTTATTCAACTGTTATATAGAAAAATTATATTATATTATTATATTATTATATTATATTATATTATTATATTATATTTATCAAATACTCCTCCTTCGTTTCGAAATGATTATTTTTTTGGTATGAGACCACCACACTTCTAACCTCTAGGGGACCCCAAACTGAGGGAGAAAGGTCATCTCAAACATTTTATATGGAAAGAGTAGAGTTGTGACGTATCGTTAGAAAAGGCATCGAAATTAAAAAATTTGACGTAAAAACACTTGTTTGTATGACAAGCCTAATCAAAATACTCTACCGTTCTAAGATTTTCACAGTTAGTTTCAAAAGTATCTTACAGTACTCCTCTAATGGTTAAAATAATTTTTGTGTGTGTTTGTGTGTGTGTGTGTGTGAGAGAGAGAGAGTGAGAGAGATAGAGTTTAATTTAAAGAAGATAACCGCTAGTCTTGTATTAACAACACTAGTACAATAGATAAGACAAGTATAAAGTTCTTTTACTGCAAATACCTTTGCTGTTCAAAAATAAAAAACTACCCTAACAATTTACGAATGAAATTTAGTGCATTATGTCTTTCACTTATAGTCTTAACAGTAACTCATCGAACCGCTTCTCGTTTTAGAAACTCCGGACCTAAATGCAGAAAAATGTTTTTTTGAAAATTTTCTTTATATTTTAAAATTTATTGAAGAGGGTGTTAGATTAAAAAAAAACTTTACTTGTTATTAAGCTTAACTTAATAAATATTCTTAGAAGTTTTTTCTTAAGATTTATTCTCCACCTCTAAAAAATGTATATTATGTTTTTTGAATCAGTAGTTTTATATTCTGTATCAAATTGCCGATTTGGAAGGTACTTTTTTCTTTTATAGAGAATGATTCTCTGGTAGTCCCGAAGTAAAAGTCTTAAATGGAAAAAAATCTTTGTTATAATGAAAAACCATATTGTTTATGCAAATTATTCAACTTAAAAGAAACCCCATTGTTCAGTAGTTTATACTAAACGCATATTTTTGTTAAAATGCACATATTGGTGTGAGATGGGTAAAATAATCTGGAAGATGCTGGTAGGACTGAAGCTGGAATGGGAAGGGCTATTTATTGCCTGCACATTTGAGTATAGCCAATCCGTTTTGAGCACTGGTTTTTGAACAAGGCTGCGTAATCATGTGTTGTTGTTTGTTATGTGTTAATGCGGTTAAATGTTGAAGAAAGTGTATTCGTGATATGGAAGTTTATTTTAGATCAAGTGTTTTTCAGAAATGAAAACCTTGGTGGGTATGTTAATAGTCAGAACTACCTGATCTGGGTTACTGAAAAATACATACTTTTTTTATTAATCTCCCGTACACCCACAAAAAAATATGCGTATCATGTCTGGTTTCAAGGTGACGAATAATAGGACTCTTGCTGAAAAACTGTAGATACTGTCGTCTAGCAAGAAATTATCCAACAATTCGTAGCCTTATTGAAAGAGGATGAGTGTGACTACTGGTTGCAACAGGACAACGCCACTTTCCATACAGCTTGTTCTACGGTACTATAATCTCTAGGATTTTTCGGTGGAAGAATCATTCTTCACAATCCACAATCCTTTAATTGTGGCCACCAAGATCCCCTGATCCGACTAGATCAGACTTTTTTCTGTGGGGTTAAAAAATTTGTTTATAGGAGCAATTCACACATCTTGCAGGAATTGAAGACAAGCATTAAACAATCCTATCCAGGAAATAGACATGGTGCAGCTAACAAGAGTAGCTAGGAACGTGTCAAACGTGTTGAAAAGTGCATAGAAGTGGATGGACACGTTTTCAATAACTTTGTAAGCTTAATAACTTTTGACTGGATAAACCGATTTTGATGAAATTGGCCCAGAAACTCGTGTGTATGGGGAAATTTGTTGATAAATGTTTAGAGTCAATATCTCCATATCTCGGGTGAGGTAGATAGTTTCTTTGGGCTAAACGTTTTTTAAAATTTTGCAAACATAACCCTACTTCATATTAAGGTTAGCATATGCGTACATGCTTAACTTACTATTTAAAAAAAGTTTTCCCCCAAATCTTCCCCTTCCCCAAAATTCGAAAAAACTATCTTTTTATTTCTTATTTTTAAAACATTGCATTTTTTATATCTTCCTAACCATGGAAGTGCAAATGGCCCAAAAAGTTGTGGGTGGGACAGCTGATCAAAGTCTAAAAAAATCAATTTTTAGAATCTTTTAAAACTTTTTTTAGTTTATTTAAACTTTTAGTAACAATAGTATAATAAAATTACATTATAATTTACCTCTTCCACTCCAAAAAAAGGAAAACCTTTTTTAATTCCATTTTACAGTGGAATTTTTTTAAATTCTTCCATTTAAAAAAGTAAACGTAGGCAAAACCAAAAAACTTTCTTGGAAAGTGATTTTTGAAGGGAGAGCAGAAAAAAATATTTGCCAAGAAAGTATAACAACTTTGTTGGTAGTTTTTTAGTAATAAAAAACAAAATTAAAATTAATATACTAATAATTAAAAAAATTAAAAACTTTTTATAAATTATTATTTAAATTGTGTCTGGTCAGCTCAATATTAAGTTATTAATTTTTTTTTGGTTTCAATTTAATGCCTTCAAAAATATCGACATTGAAAAGAAAAACTGAAAATAAACTGGTAATCTTTTTCACTTTTTAATTAGTTTATAAAGTTTGATTTAATTTTTTTTTAAATATATATATTTTATTTTATCATTACTTGCGTAATTTTTTTTACAGTAAATTTGTGTTTTTAGTGTTTTCTTATACTTCTACGAATTTTTTTTGTTTCCATAATGTATGTAGATATATATTAACATTAACTGTATTTTATTCTCGATTAAAATCTATCTATGTATATGATTGTTAGAAGGAGAGAAAAGGCACGTACCTATCAAGAAATATTTGAGCCGTATTATTTAGCTTAATGGTCTATGTTTAAATTTTATAGCTATTAATTTTATGATTTGTGTGTGTGCGCGCGCGCGCTTGTGTATTTATTTGCTCAAATCATTTTTGGTTCTTTGATTTATTACAAATATAAATGGGTTTGAAGTTGAGATAGCTTTTTTATGATTTCTAGAGAAGTCTGTAAAATGAGTGTGACGTAAATTATATTGGTCAAATGCTAATTTTAAGTATTTAAAATTAAATTTTAAGTATTTAATTTTAAAATTAAGTATTTTTTAAGATGATTTATTTTATTTTTTAAATCCCTTTTCTTGTTTTATCATAATATTGTTTCTCGTGGGATTAATTTTATTTATTTTTTTATTTTTGTATCTCCGTTATATATTATGTACAACTTGCGCCTTAAAAATTTATTTTGTAAACTGTTCACGAGTTCGATTTTTTTGTGCGGTTGTTATTATAGAAATTAATTTAATATTAAAAAGCATTGGCCTTGGCATTTATTTATGTTATTTTTTTTATTTTATTTTTTATTTAATATATCGCAAGCAAAATCTCTCGTGTAGTTCAGTGGTTGTTTACATGCAGTTTCTCGTTTTTGTTTTTACTTAATAGATTATCTTTCCATATTTTCTATGACGTACATGTATATAGATGTAAATTTGTTTCTTCATTCTTACTTGCCCATTTTTTTTTTTTAATAAATGTAAAAAAAAAGATTTGACGTCCTTTAGGCTTCTAGATGTTTAAAGGACAAAATTTAAGAAAATATTTTGATTTACTTTAAATAAATTCATATTAATATCATACCCTTTTGGAAATATTCGCGTACTCGCGTGACCTGCAAATTGAATCTGAATATTTTTTACTACTACTTAAGATTGAATTATTAGGTGTATATATTATAGAATTATTCATCCTTTTATTATAAATATAAATAATTAAGTCAAATGTTCAATTAATTTTTTAATTTTAAAGATTAATTTTAAATAAAAATTCTATTGTTATTTATTGAAAAGTATTAAAAGAATACTATGCAATAAGTTGACATTTTTCGATCCAAAAAATGTACAGCGCTAATTCTAAATGAATGCACTGATGACCAAACAAATATAAGAACCGGCGCTATTGTAATTATCAGTACATATATATGTTAGGTATAATAATAATAATATATACTCCAGTAAACCCAAAATCTGTTAGTATTGCATATTAAAAAAATAAGATTGTATTGTTTACAATAGAAACGTACGCTTAGTATTATAAGTTATCCCTACCATTCGACAGTTGTGGGATCGACTATTCTTGTACTACTTCATCTTTTCCTCGAAATAATCTTGCTTTCTACTCGCTAGATAATACTGTATCATAAATAAACAGCATTTTCTTTCCCTGTTTTTCATTTAGTTGCAGTTATTATACTGTATCAATGTAGTGATATAAAGTTCAAAAGTGTAATCTCCAGCCCGAGTTTTTAATTTTATTTTAACTTTACTAAAAATAGTTTTCCTATATTTATATTATTATTTAATTTTACTGAATTTTTAGATGTATTTTAATAATCTTTTCATTTTAACGTTTTATCATTTAATGATTAATTTAATTATGATAAAGATATAATATATTATGTTGCCATTATTGGATACCGATTACATATGTTGAAATTCAATAGTAATGTGTATTATTTTTATTAAAATATATTAACATTACTGTATTTTCGTCGTCACGTAAATGCATTCTAGTACAAATATTATTCATATAATTAGTAATAGTTTAACAATAGAAACAAGATCTTCCTAAGTTAGGTGTTTCCAGCGCTGGAATATTTTCAGTACGCAAGTTCAATACCGTATTCTAGTACCCGTTTAAGTAATTAGTTGTTCTAAATACAATTTCTATAAATAAATTTTTTCCGATTGATATATAACACACGCGCGCGCGAGGTTGATTAAAATGTAATACAGTCGATCATAACTCACAAATGAAAGCAGTTAGTCAAATGAAACAAACATGACATAAAAGTACATTTTATTCGCTTTAAAAACTTATATTTATTTTTTCACATATAAACATACCATTAACGTGTAAACATTTCTCCTAACGATGAACCAGTTTTCTTATTTCCATTGTGAAAAATGTTGGCGTTCTTCCTTGATCCACAGTTTCACTCTGTCCCATTTCATCATTCGTGTCGAGATGAATACCCTTAATATTCCTCTTTAATTGTGGAAGTAACAGGGCGCCAAATCTGTTGACTATCGAGGATGTGGAATAGGTTCAAATTTCAACTTCACAAGAGCGGTGGTTTCATCCAATGTGCGTATGACCAAGCATTATCATGTTGTAAAATTATCGGCTCGGTGAATTGTCGAATACGAAAATTTTGAACACGATATACAGTCTCCTAAGGTGTTTTAATGTCACTATGAATCTCATAGAACTTACATTCGACCCAACTTCCAGGTAATTAATTAATTATCAGTCACTGCATGTATTGAACGAAATCCCAGAACATAATCAATAGAATTTCTTTTTGAAAAGGGCTATTTTTTAAAACTTTTTATTGTGGCGAAACATAGTGACGGTATCCGTGCTCTGCCGTTTTTGTTCTCGTTCATAATGTTGTATCTAAGTTTTATTTCTCGTAACAATATTGGAAAGGAAGTCATCTCCAGCTTCAATATAACCTTTCAGAAGCTGTCCACACAACATTCCCTTCATTTTTTTTTTTTTTGTTCTTTTCCGAGAGTTTACGAACACCCATTTCGAACAGATTTTACGGTAGGTTGTGTAAATGTGTCCTACTTGTTCTTATGATGGGTCATTTTGGATCAGATCATCCACCTTCTTTTTTTGCTTTTCACCAGACACAGAAACTGGATTACTGCGAAATTCATCTTCGGTATTCGTTTTACCTGCTTCTGATGCACGAAGTTTTATTGCCAATCTACTCGCAGTACTTCGATCAAAGTTTCATCACCACAAACAACTTTTAGATGACGATAAATGTTACTAACTTCCAATTTTTCACCTTTCAAAAATTTAATAGTTGCACATTGTTTTACTCGTTTTGACATATAGTTATACTCGACTTCGTAACAATAGCGACTGACGAAAAATGAGAGTGTGGGTCAACGAGTTTTGAAATGCTAATAGGAGGTAGAACGAAACTACAAGATAACCACACCCCTGTCGTTCTGTGCGATATTTTTTTCTCCTATTATGTTTCAGTGAGCCGCCACTTATAAAAAAAAAAAATAGTAAATTACCCCAGCATTTGTTTTGATAGTTGAAAGTTTTTTTTTCAAAAAATAGTTAAAAAAAAATCACAAAGTGCAGTTATAAAATTCTTTTAAATCCTTATTAATTATTTACAATATAAATTCTTGAAAGAATAGTCAGTAGAATATCTGATGATACATATTTAACACGCTTCATTGCTAAACAGTTTTTGTTCTAAAATATCGCCCAAGAATTTGTCATTTAACAAAAAATCCAGAAATTTCGCTTTACGGGTACAGAAAGATTATCTTTTTCATTAATTATAAACATAAACATGAATAAAAGACAAACGTGGCCCTTTACTTCATCAGTATTCATAGTTCAGAGTGATTAGTGGTAATCGTAAAACTGAATAATTTTTCTTTCAGTTTATGCTAAATTGGCTTCTGTCGTCAGAATCGCTAAAGATAAAAACTAACATATTTAAAGAGGAGTACAAGTAAATTGATTAACGAGTATAAATAAAGGGCCAGAATAAATTTATTTATAAAAACAATAATTATAATGTAAATTACGTGGAGAAAACTAAAAGAAATATTAGAGCTAAAATAAAAAAATATTTTATATTTTCTTTATTTCTGTCTCGGAATTTTGGTGCGGAGTTCCCTGGTTCGAATCCCGATCAGGCATGACATCTTTTCATGACACCTCCCACGGGCTAATGACCATAGATGCTGATGCCCGCTCTTTCATAACAAAAGATATTTAAGATGCATTTGGTTCATTTTATAATATAAAATACCAAAGAAATTTTTTGGGTAGCCTAGCATGCCTGGAAACTGATATCAAAATTAATTTAGTAGAAACGATAATTTAAAAATAAATATACGTAATAAACAGGAATTACATATTTTAGAATCTTTATAAATAACAATGTAAAAACTTCATTGTTGAGCAACGATAGTTACAAATATCCAATGACTTTTTGGAATTTTTAATGTATTAAAAATCCTTTTGCAAAAATTTATAATCATAAGGAACATTAAGCGATTATCCCATCTCTTAAATTTTTTCATTGGCGGGAATACAGTAAATTTTAAGTTAATATAACATTAAATGTTTATCCCCTCCCTTAAATCTAATTTATGGGCGGGAATACTTCTTTGATTGGTTTAAAATTCGTGTTATCTTTTTCCTTTTTGAGATAAGTTTTATCAATACATCATATACAAGATGTGTATATTAAGTATAAGTATATATGGATTTTCCAAATCCGAATTTTAGGTTGTAGCGGTCTAATCAACCTGCTTTTATAAAGTTAATAAAATATTAATTTTATTTTGATTTGTGTCTTATTGTTTATTTAAACAGAATTAGTTGAAAGAGCGGTTGAATGACCTTGTGACTGGATAGTTAGATTTATTTTATATGTCATTGTTTTTGATTTGTTGCGTTTTATATCGATTTATTCCGATCTGAAAATGAATGGATATAATAAATAATACGTATATGAGTTTTGTTTACTATCACTACATTTCTTCTTTCGTTGAATTGGAGTTTGGTGCTGGATTAAATTAATTTAGAGTTAAAAATTAAATATACTTAGGTTTGTCAGATACAATTGGAGGAAAATAGAAAATGATAAAAGAAAACTTATTTATTTTCAGGAAAAAGCTAATTATGATGACTCATGTAAAATTAACATAATAACTACTATAAGTAATAACAATGAATAATTCCGATGAAGACTGAATTTGATTACTGCTCTTTCATATTGTACATCTGGGCACATATAGGCTACTATGAATAATATTTTACTTATGTTTTTCCTTTTTTATAAATTCAATGTATAATTTTTGTTATTAATAGTATAGACAAAGCATAATATGATATAATATCAAAATAAAAAGAGCTAAATATGATTATTTAAAAAATGATCAAAATTTTATTATTTTTTGTATATCTTTAGTTTTCAAAAAACTTTAGTTGTGATTACATTATTTTTTTTTAAAAAAAAGACTTATAAAATTAATAATACAGAACGACTCCTAGAGTCGGTGGGAGGGAGATACATTCGAAACAGGAAATTTTAACTGATACCTTTTCAAAATTCTTTTCAATAGGTATCATGCAGTCTGAATACTGCTGTAGAATCTATCATTTTTGGCTATCATTTTTTGCTCCTGTTTATATTAAAAAATAATAATTACGGGTAACAGTAAATTGTATACCAGTGTACGATATCACTCGTAAGTATACAAGATGCTGACTATACTAAAAAGTAAATCGGTCAATTGATAGAGATTTCGAGTGCACGTTACCGAATTCTGCGCTTTAATGTCTCTTTTCGCCAGATAATGTTACACCAAACACCGTACCGAATTCCATAAGAGGGGATTCAGTTTAATATGAACTAAGGGCGATCGTCTTGCAACAGGCCATAATATCATTTTTTAATGTGCTTTTCGTTTTTATATATACTTTACTTTTTACTTTATATAGTCTATTTATTACAATTTGCATACTATTAGTTTATTTCAGTTTTTTGGTACATATTTTTATAAATTTTAAACAACATGAACAAAACAATTTTAGTTTATTTAAAACAAAGGTATTCAAAACATTTTGACAAGGAATATTTATTGAATTGAAATTATCTTTCTTCCAAAAGATAATTTCTTTTAGTTCTAACGTTTAATTACTCAAAAAAAAACACTAATAAGATAAAAATCAATAATAGAAACGTAAAAAGATTACGGGTAAAAATATAGATTGACAAATTCAGTACGGGAAATATGGAAGAACCGAGTGTTCGAGGATAAATAGACTGCTGTGACGTCAGAGTTGTTACTGCTACCAGACTCCGACACCGTTTCATGTACCGTACATGGTGTCTCGTCTTCTGTTGTTATTCAAAAGCGGGAGTGAAAATAAATGTACAGTAGAGCGGAAGTAGAAGGAAGTGAGGGAAGCACCTCGCGTTGATTTTTCTTAACCGCTTCTCCGGACCTCTCGATAACATTTACCTTTATTATGATAACCTGTTTTAAAATACAATATTATATGAAAATAATAGTACTCATGTAAACTATAAAAGTTATATATCCCTTGAAGTTCGAGTTATATGAATTAAAATGTAATTTGTAACAATTAATCTCAATTATTGTCAATTCATATCTCAGTAAATTCAGGTCGTGCTATAAAGATAACCTTATTACAACTTTTTTAGTGTTTTTTTTAATGTTTAATTTTATATATAGGATATTCTATTTCATATTAGTATTTTAATAGCTTCGTTATATTATTTAACAAAAAATGACTTTCATAATAAATTATAATTATTCTCTTTTATTTTTATTATAATTTCGTAGAATTATAATATTATAATTGCAATTATAAATACCGCTTACAAAATTTATCTTTATTGTAACTGAGATGGGATTTTATTTATGTAATAGTTTTATTTAATTTATTGCCTAATTGTAAAAATATATAAATAATTATTGAAAGGAACAAAGGTCTAAAAAGATGCAAATTTATAAAGATTAGGTGGTAGGTTAGTATTTCCTTATTTTCTTTTCTTGTTAGAATTTTTAATATAGTTGTATAAAAATAAATGAAATGATATTGTTCGTGATGGTGATCGATCTTTTAACCTGACCCTATTGGTCTTGTAATTTCTATCAACAGTTATGGTGAGTTCCCATTTACAAATGGATTCATTTTGGAGGTCATCCAACATTGATTACTGTATTATAATTTAAATATAAACTAGTCTGAATTGGTTTATATCTTGTATCGATCGGTTTTTTAATAAGCTATTTCGATTTATAATTAATTTTTGTTTTCCTTTTTTCATTTTAATTTATTCGTTTGATCAAAAGTTGCATTATAATTGGAGATGGAATTGTATTTGTAATTCCTTTCAATACATATTTTATTTAATTGTATAAAAGGATTTATATAAAAAATAAAAAAATCACCTAATAAAATGTACTTTTGTAATTTTGTGGTAAATAATCTGAAAAGAAAAGAACTGGAATCGTTTTTGAAGTGATATTAAGTTTTTATGAATATATTTTCATTTTGTGATATGAATTAATAAAGATTCAAAAAGACAAGATTAACTACTTGTAAGTAGAATAGATATTAAATTTCATTCTCTACAATCTAAGATTGTTTTTTTTTTATATAAATGTTTTATTTATTTACATTTAATAATGGCTAAACTTCTCTTTAACTAAATTTAATGACGTAGAAACATTATGATGTCGTATAATTTAATTATAAGGAAACTATAAAACTTGATATACTTTTGAACTGTGGAAAAAAGTTGAGAGATTTAGTAGTCTTAAAAAATTGGACACGGTTTTTACAGTTGTTTTCGTAATTGCAACAATTTTTGTGTGTGTGTGTGTGTGTGTGTGTGTGTGTGTGTGTGTGTGTGTGCGTGTGTGTGTGTGTGTATGTGTGTGTGTGTGTGTATGCATGTAAAATAACATGTCGTGATTAATTCATAATCAACGACCAGATCAAACTACTGAAGATAAATCTGTATACAGGTTCTTCTTTCGGTGTAAGTGCACAAAAGGATTTTTTTGAAATTCCGAGTTTAAAGGGTTAAAATGTAGAACAGTGTAATGTAATTTGCTATTTCCTAAATTTCTCAGTAACAAATATAGATCAACTTGACGTTTTAGTATGTAATAATCTTCATCTGAATATCTTAAAATCATTTTCTTAATTTTCAGAAATTCATCCTTGAAAGGGGTAAAGAAAGATAAAAAATCGCGACCAATGATTACAAATTTTCCCCATATCAGATTATATTGAACGAGATATTCACTGGATTGTGGCTTGCAAATACTCTTCAGATAAATATCTTAAATATTTTTTCGGGTTATATTGAATTTCGATTTCTTAAGGACGGTGTACAGCAGGGTGGCTCAACCAACACAGCCACTCCCACTATTACTATACGTGCGACACGACAGGCTGCACCTGGCTCCGGTTACTTGATAAAATAAAAAAAATTATCCACGACGTGAAACAAAAGTAATTGTAAAGACTGGAGGAAGCCATGACGGGGATCCTAGTTTGTGTGTGTGAGTGTATGCGAGCGCGCGTGTGTGTGTGTGTAGTAAAATTAGCCTAAATTTTAATAACTTTGTAGTAAACATTACTTTGAATTTTAACATAGATCATCTACTTCCGTGTAATAGATAAGAATTTATCGGTGGAAAGAAAGCACAGTAGTAATTTATTGCAAAAATTATGTGTTATTTTTTATGGTTTTTGCATAACTAGATGTAATATGGTTGTTTGGGGAGAATAACGTCTAATTTAAGTAACGTGCATAAATTACCGTAGATAAGAAAAACTAATTTATAAAATTTTAAAAATTTGTTTAAAATTGTTATTTTGTACTGCTTGGATTTAAAATATGAGAAAACATATCGTTAACTGGATGAAATCCAAACCTAATGATGCAGTTTAATTTTATCACTATTATGTGACTTATTTCGGTGATTATACACATTCTTAAATTTGTATTATTTTAAATATCATATTATATTATATTTATGCTTTTCATCCGGAGGATCCGTATGTTCGAGACCAAGGCTGTGATATAGAGGTATCTCGTAGAATATCTCTTATTCTCCTCTTTGGTGGTTTCCTCTATGGTGGGTTTCAATTGACCACACGTCTCAGGTATGGTCAGCCTGAGTCTGTACAAGACTGAACGTCATGAACTGCGGCTGTCTACGGACCCCGAATTCAGAAAACTGCATGGGATAACTGGAAACTTCCGTAATATTCATTACAATACCACCACTTCATTCATTCAATCTCCTAAACCTGTTATGAAAAATAAAAATTCGTTTTTGGAGAAATTTCCTTTAAATCTTAAGCAATATATTTAGATTGTTATTTTTTTCTTGAATTTATCAGTTGACTCAAGCCAATACTCCCATTTATTAAATTATTGCGTAACTGAAATTTTTGTTTTGTACAGAGTGATTCAAAGAAACGGGAAATTTAAAAAACTAAATAACGTTAATGAAAAATATTTTTTATAAAATGAATTTTATTTCATGTAATTGTACAAATGTTGCCATTTCAGGATACATACATTTTAGTTTATTTTTTAAAGATGACATCTTCCAGGTGACCTCCTCTTCTACGTAAACACTCACGAAGTCTCTTCGTTAAATTGTTCATGGTTTGACGTAACATCTCGACTGGAATTTCCGCAATTGCTTCTCGGATCTTTGCCTTCAGTTCTTCCGTTGTAGCAGGTCTACTGTGGAACACTTTGCTTTTAAGGTGACCCCAGAAAAATTAATCGCAAGCTGAGACATCAGGCGATCTGGGAGGCCATCTAATATCACCATTTCATGAAATGACACGTTGACCAAACAATCGGCGTACACCTGCCATCGATATTCGTGCAGTATGTGACGTTGCTCCGTCTTGTTGAAACCAGGCTGTGTTAAGAATCGGTGGAAATCTCTTTTGTTGTTCCACAACAAAGGTTTCAAGCACGGCTACGTAACGAGCCGACGTCACTGTAATCGCAAGACCGTTGTCATCCTCAAAAAAATAAGGGCCTATAATACCGTAAGATGATATAGCACACCACACGGTCACTTTCTGGCTGTGCAACGGACGCTGGTGTAGCTGCATAGGATTTTCTTGTGCCCAGTATCTGAAATTTTGCTTGTTAACAAATCCACTGAGGTGGAAATGCGCTTCGTCTGACATCCACAGTTCGTGAACAAACTCTTCGTTATCATTTATCTTCTGAAGCATTACATTACAGAATTGTGCTCACACAACTGCATCGTTCGGTTTCAGTTCCTAGACGATCTGCAACTTGTACGGATAGTATTTCCAAGTCCTTCACTAACATTCTTCGAACACTTGAACTATGCAATTGTAAAGATGCTGAGAGACGACGGATTGACCGATGTGGACTTCGTGTGACAGCATCTTGTAAAGCTTGAACATTCTGTAGTGTACGGACGGTTCGCTCACGGCCTGGAGGTTTCTTTTTCATTGCCGAACCAGTTTCCTAAAAATGAGATATCCATGTTTTAATTGCATGTGCTGATGGAACACGGTCGTGCCGTCCCAGATTAAAATGACGGTGAAATTCTCTACGCGCTCCCTCCACACTGTCAATGTTTTTGTAAGACGCTTTGATAGCAAATGCACGTTGCGCACCACTCCAAGGATCCATGACAACTAAATGGCAGATTAGGTTAGAGAGGCTGGCGCCACTTATCAATTGGTTCCAATCGCCCACGGCTACCAGCACAACTTTCAAAATTTCCCGTTTCTTTGAATCACTCTGTATTTATTTCAGTTATTATTTACTTATTGTTCATTTAAAATGATAAATTCTGCTTCTTTAAGATATGTTCTTTCATTTGTATTATTACTCCTTTCAGTAAGAGTTTTCATCTCTCCAACCAGTTTTCCAGCTACTGCTGGGTTTAGGTGTGCGTGTATAGGCAAATGGAATTACCGCTACCGGCTTGCCAGGCCTGAAATAATTACAGTGTAGGGGTAAATGTACCGATAAACACGTAGACTGAACAGACTCAGGTAGACCACTCCTGAGACGCGTGGTTAATTGAAACCCACTAAAGAACACCAGTATCCACAGTCTTAACATTCAAGCCCATATACAGAAACAGCTGCCTTTATAAGCACTTGAACCTTTGAACTCTCGACTTCAAAAATCAGCTGTTTTTGTGATGATGAGTTTAACCAGTAGACTAATCCGGCGGGTTTCAGTAAATGTTATTGAATCAAATTGTTAAGGGCTTTCGAATCGCATTCCATTTGTCATCAGTTCTACAGCTGCACAATTAGTAGATTGTTTCTTGTTGAAAGGTTTTATGTTTTATAATCTGATGTCATCGTTATGTGGGTGTTAATATTTAAATAGGTCAATACCACTCAATTTATCCGTTCATGCAGTATTTTCCAAGCCACTACGTCATGAAATAGAATTCTGCAGTGAATTTTCAAGTGAATTTTGAGCGGCCGTTTATAAATATTTAAAAAATCAACTAGTTTTCAACCGGATGTGTAAAAAAATTGGTTCCATTTATCTGAATAAATTTTTTTCCAATAAAGAAAAAAATTTCACGTGGACAACACATGACTTCCTTGTACGCCTATTAAATTACATTTACACTGTTTTTTTTTAAATGGAAAGTACATAAAATTTTATTTCATTAAAAACTTCTGATACTTTTTCATATTTTTTTTTTTTGTTATTGTTGAATTATTATTCACTGTAATTTTTTTTTTTACAATGAAAGGTTAATAACTTGAAATCGAGAGTTCTAAGGTTCAAATCCTAGTAAAGGCAATTACTGTACTTCTGTATGGATTTGAATCTAGAGCGTGGATATTTTTAAATTAATCAATCAATATATTTAAATTAAAAAAAGTTAAAAAAAAAGATGATGTAGTCTGATTCGAACCGATGTGCCTTCCCCTTGTAAGATCCAAATATTTCATTAATAAAACTTTCATTTGGCTATAACTCTGGAACCAATGAAAATAAGTACCACTTATGTATGATATACATGTTATTGAAAAACTCTCAATGAGGGATTATTACTGCAGTTAAGAAAAAGTAAAAAATCCAGATTCTTTTGATTTTGGGATTTCTTGGACACTTTTGGTCTAGTCAATTGCAGTGAAAAGGTGAGGTGCACAACTAGGTGTTACAACAGTCGTAAATCCAAAATTTCAACATCTTGCGGCTAATCGTTTTTAAGATATGCGAGATACGTTCGTACGTACGTACAGAAGTCACGCCGAAACTAGTCAAAATGGATTCAGGGATGGTCAAAATAGATATTTACGTTGAAATGTGGAAACTTCCTTTACTTCGTACAAAAAAGTAAAAAATTAAAAAAAAATTATGTATTTTGATTTAATTCAGTTTTTTTTTATTCATAACAAACTTTTTAATGGATATTTATGAGAAATTAGGTAATGTTAACCTCTCAAAATACATAGAAGTGTATGGCTGTATATGTATTTAAATGTATATATATGGAAAATATATTTTTTTTTAATACTTGACGTGTAATCAACTCGTTAGGAAATTTTAATGAAATCAAAAAAGAAATATATCTGGTAACGCTTGAGTTAAAACCGATATTTTTATGCAGTTTATTATATAAAAAATGGGGTTATTTCAAAAAACCTTTAAAAAGGTAACAAAAATTATTTTTATTTACATAAATATTTAAATTTTGTTAATATTTCTAGTTTTCTAATTAAACTATTAATATAAGATACCACTAATTAATATACAAATAAAAATTGACCTTGCGAATAAAATACTGAACAAATAGTCTGTCATCATATTTTTTTTCAATAGTATCTGTTGTAGGAAATTTTATTCTGCGGTTTCAAAAGAATGTTAATTTTTCTTGTGTTGTCTATATATCGTGACAGCACCTCCGATTCATAAGACTGACTAAATTGTTGTAATATAAAACACAGTGCATCAGACGTATGTTTTCGATTATTCTACTAATATAATATGAATATTCTTATTTGAAATTTACAACTATTTTATTTGTTACTATTAAAAGTAATCTTTTATACTTTTATTGAAGGAGATTTAAGAGATCGTTTCATGTTATTTGAATGTTATAGTATTTTTACGTGATTTATTACAGACTATATTAAAGAATTCCACATTAAAAAATTTGTCAATATTTACTCGACTACTTGAATAGGTAATACTATTTTTAACTGGCTAATGTTTGTCTTTTTATTCATCAAAATGAAATGTTTATTTTAAACTGTGTACCAATATTGTTAAACCAATATAAAATACTGGGGCCTTTTTAAAAAGTATTTTAGTTTTTCTTTTACCATATTGCAAAATTTTTCCATCAAATCTAAATGTATTTTTCAACTTACGTAATCTTTTTTTATGATTGGTACGGTAGTTTTTTCATATGACTGTTTATTTTATATTTTTTATAACTGATTTCGTTGTTATTAATCTGCCGTATAAAATTAGTATTTAATTGATTTAACATATAGTATGGCATTTCGTTGTATTTATTTATTTATTACATTTTACTTAAAATATATATTTAACCTTATATCTCCGTACGATGAGAACTCCTTCTCCACCTTTACTCTCACTACCCTTTTTTTCTGTTTTAATCTCCAGAACTATCGTAAGGTATTACTTCAGAGGATGATATGTTTGAATGTAAATGAAGTTTAGTTCTGTAAAATCTCAGGTCGACATTTCTAAGATGTGTGGTTAATTGAAACTCTACCACCAAAGAACACCGGTATCCACGATCCAGTACTCATATCCCCCACCGGCTTGGTCTGTAGGTGAACTTATCATCGCAAATCAGCTGATTTCGAAATCGAGTGTTCTAAGGTTCAAAGCCTAGCAAAGGCAGTTATACTTTTGTATGGATTTGAATCTAGATCGTGGATATTTATAAAACCCCCGGCATCCAAAATTTTGGTTGATCGATAAACATTTTTCTTTGTATCTATGCTACAATAGAGTTATAGCCGGTAAGTAAAAATGGTGGATATAGGAACTTTTATTTTTTATCCGGCCTACTTGTGGAATTTTGTCCCAAAAACAATTAAAAGATGATTTACCTTGCAAAATGATAATTTTTAATAAAAAAAATAGCTAAGCAAACATGTTTTGACACAAAAAATTACGTGTTAAAAAAACGCACACACAAATCGTAAAGTAACTTATTTGTATAATGAGGTAGATGTTCAACATTTCTCTTTTGGTGAGCAGCATTCCATGTCGTTGGGAAACTTCACAGCTGAATCCAATGAAATGGTGAAGTGTGTCCGTTTTGTATATCAAAAAAATATTTACAACCTAAAATGTAGGTTTATGTAGTTCAGTTATATCATTGTAAATGTTTGTTTATTGTTACATAATTATTTTTCTACTAGGCTCATTCTTAGAATTGTTTTTTAAAAGGTTTTTGCTGTAATGTTACCGAATATGCGCTGCTGTCGGTATTTTTAATTAGATTGTATTAACGTAATCTAATATGAAACTCTGTTAGAAGCAATATTAATCGATTTCGGTGGTCAAATTATTTTCCCCACTTTCCTTATATTATTTACAAAAAAGAGGGCGGAAAAATCTCATGCACGTAAACTGTCCAGTTCTATGAATTCAATATCTGTTATCAAGTTATTGAGGGTTAGCAGTAATTAATAACAAAAATAATGTATCAATGATTTTTATGAAGAAGTGATGTGATCTATACAGCTTCTAAAGGTTTGCTTGAAGAGGGGAAGAAATTAAAAAAAAGCTGGCAAAGTATTGTATGACTTATCCGGCTACGCTGGGTATTTATATTTAAGTGAAATTTATATATATATATATATATATATATATATATATATATTTCTAATTAAGGCATATCCAAAAACATAAATTTCAATTTTAAAAGGTGGACGTTGATTTTTTTTAAAAACTTTTTTTAAATTATTTATATATTCATTGTAAGTAACAAATTTGTTTTAATAAAGATTTCTCTAAAATTTCTCTGAAGAAAATCGAAACTGGTATCCCCCAACGTATTCCTTAACGAATTTTGAAAAATTTATATGATCAACGCTCTAAATTTAAAAATATTTGATCCTAATTTGTAGAGGATTGAATTGGTTTGGACAATCCAATTGATATCAGGCCAAAAACCGGTCTCCGTGGCGCGATTGGTCTCGGCTTTTCATCCGGAAGTCTCGGGTTCGAATCCCGATCAGGGATGGCATTTTGACACTACAAAATTATCATCATTTCATCTTATCCACCTGACGGTGGTCACGGAGGCTTAAAAAAATGCCAAAAGCGATGCGACACATATGTACATACAAATTTTTTTGGTCTAAATGAGCTAATTGAACCAAAGATTTGCAAAAAGCTGATCACCCTTAATATAATATACTAGCTATAATCGCCGGGAAGGTAATAAAAGTAAATAAAGATCTTCTGCTATTTGTTTGCAGAATTTGCTTTTATTGTTGATAAATTCAAGCTGGATGGAAAAGCAGTTAAAAATAAGACCCAAATTTGGGTCTTTTCTGTTTCTCCTCCTCAATAATTAATCCGATGATTGTGCATAGTTACGGATTAATTTGGTTAATCGCCCGTAACATATATAATTTGAATATTTGACGTTAATTACAAGGTTAGCGAGCGAAGCGAAAGTAGATTATGTTGTTATTCGTTCGACTTGTCAGTACACTGAATCAACATTGTCTTTTTCTTTTTCCTGTTTAGCCTTCGGTAATTACCTTTCAGATTATACTTCAGAGGATGAATGAGGATGATATGTATGAGTATAAATGAAGTGTAGTCTTGTAAAGTCTCAGTTCGACCGTTCCTGAGATGTGTGGCTAATGGAAACACAACCACCAAAGAATACCGATATCCACCATCTAGTATTCAAATCTGTGTAAAAATAACTGACTTTACTAGGACTTGAACGCTGGAACTCTCAACTTCCAAATCAGCTGATTTCATAAGACACGTTCACCACTAGACCAACCCGGTGGGTTGTATCAACATAGTCTAACCAAACATAACCTACGCTCGCTAATCTCCGCCAATTAACCGTATTGTTTCTGTATATTTTTTTTATAAACACGTTTAAAAATTACGAATTAGTTTAAACATGAGCAGTTACTAGTACGTGATAGGTAACGTAAAAAAAAAAAAACATTGTGGGCGAAAAACAGATAGGATCCTCATTTTTAAAAATGTTTTACTCAGAAACGATTTCTGGATTTTGGCTATATTTTTTAATTTCTATTTAGAATTCTATGAATTACAATTTATTAAAATCTTAATGACTCGTTAAATATTTTGGAGGGGTGGTTGCATCTCATCCTTTTTTCCGTAATCTCTCTATTTCGAATTCCGGTCACACTTGGAGGAGTTGTTTATACGCTACCAAATGTCTATACTGTATTTTCATGCTTAAATTATTAATTTATGTGATAAGTTTATCACTTAAAAAAAAAAAAGGGGGGAAAGGAATCTGACTAATTGGGTTTTTTCAGATTACGTGGTAACATTCCCTTTTCTTTTAAAACATGGGAGTAAACAACTATATTTAAATAGTACAGACCTAGACATAGATTTTCCATCCTATTTACATGTCCAAACCAACTTTTTTTACCAAATTTGTTTAATTTTTCCTATCTGATTTTACATTCCTAGGCTAGTCAAACATATTTTTTCTTTCTATTTTTTTTTTTGTTTTTTTATTCGTCTTACATTTTGAATATTTTATTTTTTAATCCTGTATTTTCTCTTTTCTTTCTTAAACTACTCTTCTTAAACGTTTTTTTTGCAGACTACATCATACTTTCGTTTTTACTTTTATTATTCTACGTGTTTGTTGTATACATAACTACTGAAATGGAATAAATATACAAGTATAATTACTTAAAACTGAAAATATTTTTTTAAATTCCTAGTACTTTCATAAATCTGATTTACTTTTTCAGCCTTGCTTTCACTATAACTTTTTTGGAATTTTTTTATCACCTAAGAAACGTTTTTCCTTCAAATCAGTTAATTCTTTAACTCATTTTTCTTTACTTTCCCGTTTAGTATTGATTTTTCTAATTACTTTGTTCTCCATGTATATTTTTTTACGTTTCCCGTTTTTTCACCTAACTACATCCTTCTCTTTTTAATTTTATCATTTCACAAATTCAGCATGAGTTTCACGTTGTATTTTTGTTATCACATGTATGCCTTATTTAATATCGGCGGCCGAACACGGTATAGTAACTCAGGTGCGAATTAGCGCACAGTATACGGACGCGCTGATACAAGCATCACTACCGCCGCGAAGACGACCGCACAGTTCTCCCACCATAGCGGCGCTGCAGCACCACCACTCTTCAGGCTCCAATAAAAGAGCGTCCACCACGAGAGTGAATGCATTTCATCGTCAACCACCACCTGGAGAAGACCAAGAAGAAGGAGAAGTTCCCTAGCCGACTCAACGTGGGACCTCCCGGCGGATGCCAACATCCACGCCGAAGCAGCAGGCCTGGCCGGCCCGCCGAGAGAGTCACTGGACGCGGATGCTACCTTCCCTCTCCAGCTCCAGCTCACCGGGCTTCAATCGCCGTGGCCGGCGGAGTCGGCAACAGTAGCCGCCCCAGGGAGAACCGCGCCTCGGCCACGCCGGCGTAGGACGACCAACGCCGACCCGACACGCGAGGCTCGCAGTGTCTGGTCGCAGTGGCTCGCAGAGGCTCGCAGTGGCTCTGGGGACCACCGCTGCCACGCTGTAGTGGGGATCCAACAGCCGCTTAGGAAAAGCCCGGTCGGACTTCAATGGACGAGCCGCAACTCCCCGACTTCGCCGGAGACCAGCTTCCGGACCCAACAGCTCTTCTCAGAGTTAACGCAAAAAACGGCCCTTTTTAGGGCCACCTCAAGGTTATGGATTACAAACCGTCGAAGCCATTCGGCGATAAAGACGGCTACCCTAAGGTTAGCATTTACAACGAACTGTCGAAGCCATTCGGCGACAACGTATATCACCCAGAATGACCCCAAATTATTTTTGGTAATAAATTTAATGTGATAGAAATTAAAATTTCTTTCCTAAATGAATTTTTAGATATTTTAGTTATTTACTCATCGTCGCAAATCAGTTGTTTAAGAACTGGTTTTCAAAGTCGAACGTTCTGAAGTACGAATCCTAGTAAAAACTTGTTGATTTCATACGGATTTTGAATACTAAACAGTGGGTGCCGGTGTATTTCGATATTTTGCGGTTCAATTTGGTCGGCCTGAGTCTGTATAAAGACATCTCATTTACACGTCATAGACATCATCCTCATTTCATTGAACCTTATGCGCGGGTTTGTTTGTTGTTAGTTGAACTAAATTAGTTGAACAGTTTGCAACGTATACATTAGGAGTAATAACAAAATACATTTTTAAATCAATTATCTAACGTGTTATATTTTCCGTTTGAGAAATCTTATCTTTTTTATATATATAAACATATTATTTAATTTGTAAATTTAAAAATATTCATGGAATTAAAATATTTTAAGTTAATTTTTTTTTTTTCTTAACGTGGATCAATTCATTTTGTATTATTATGCTTTAAAATTATTTATACGTTACAAATAAAAAAAATTGCTTTATTATAATTGTAAATACGATTAAATTATCGCAAATAATAATTGTTGCACTTCTATCAAGTTATCTAAAAACAATGATGTAAAAAATTTTACAACTTAACTAATTTTTAAATGGAAATTCATGTTATAGTTTGATGGTAGTTCAGAGGACAATTTTTGTTTTTCATTGATCAACGACCTTTGAAATTTTGTTATGTATAGATTGTAATAAAATTTAATCAAGATTATTAAGTGGACTTTGAGACGGACTGTGTTAAATTACAAAAATATTATCAATAGGCTTATAATAATAAATGAGAAGGAAATAAAAATAATCGATTGAAAGAGTTAATAAATACGAGAAAACCTGTGTATAAAAATTGATTTTAAACAGTATTTATGAATTGAAGATTGTTCATTTAATTAAAAGGTGCAAATTTAATTAATAACTCCAGATCTCTTGACATTTAACATTTCGAACGTTAATTTGATTTTGGAATAATAACTTTTTTTCTGGTATGTCAACAGTAAAAAGAAAACGTGAATGAATGTTACTGTAGAATATTAGTTTATATAGAGAATGATCCATGAAGTATATAAACTTTCAAAACATGTTTTATTCGTGAATTATGTTAAAAGGTTCATATAACCATAGGTTCGGAAACAGTTCGTTAGCAAGTGTCGGTTGCGAAAAGATTTCATCCTGATTTGTGCGCCTCCTGTAAAATTAAGCTATAATTTTTTTCACGAAAGCGTGCAGCAAACCAAAACATAACAAAATGATGATTCTAATTTAATTTAATTTAGCGCAATTCATCCGAGGAAAAAACACTTCTCTTTACTTTTAACGTAAAAATAAAGTAAAAATAACGTGCAATACAAAAATTAGAAAATTGCGATAGTTTTAAGAAAGATGTGAAGTTTTAAGAAAGTATTTTACAGCTATATTAAAATCTCATCAAATAAAAAAAAAAAATAGTTGCTATCTTAATGAATTTTTTAAATACCTGGTAAAGCTTCTGTCTGTTGTCGTTTCTCAAATTTGTCATAATATCTATAATAATAATTTCACAACTGCCCGCTTCCCACGATTTTTTCCTTCTTTAATTACGAGGCATGTTTTTAAAGTAAGTACCGTTTTGAAATTAAAAAGAAACAAGTACACTATCTTAACAATTTTATTTTTACGTGAAAGCCTGTACATTAATCTACTTTTCTACATAATTGCTGCCAATATTAAGGCACTTGTACCGTTCAACCAGCTTTAGAACACCATCGTCATAGAAGTCTGCCGCCTGAAAATAACCACTGCAACACGGTTTTCACAATTTTCGATCATTTAAGCGTTCGGTCACAATTTCATAGAAAACACTTCTTGAGTCAACTTTCTGAATCTTCAGTAATGACAGAAGGTCGTCCATTCCGTTTGTCATCATGAACATTCTGGCGGCCATTTTTAAAAGCTCTAACCCATTTTCGTACAATTCCATCGCTCATAATGTTTTATTCATACACTTTCATCTGACCATGAATTTCAGCCGCTTTCACGCCTTCGGCACTAAAAAAACGAATCACACCACGTATTTCACAGTCGGCGGGATTCTCGATCACCGGTGGCATTTTAAATACTCACAAATGAACGTAAACATAATCGAATATTTCCGTAATGGTATCTGTGGCTTGCTAACAGATGCGGGTACACAGTGCGCATGTGTGGAATGTCGACCGCAGCGTAGCAGCGGCAGAATTTCGAAACGGTACTTACTTTAAAAACATGCTTCGTATATGTTGAATACATTTCTTTCATTCCTTCAGCAACAATGTTAACAATTTTTTTTAAACCAATGCGTAAATTTATCTCCATTTATTTCATCGTCATGCTCTTGAGAAGACCTGGATTCAAATACCTATAAACCATCGTTTAAAAAACCATTTTCAGTTCCTACGTGCGTTACTATTAATCTTTTATTTTTTTCAGCTGGAGTTTTTACCTCAGTTGAGAAACCATTTATAAAAGCGTCTGTTGCGCTCTGTTTATTTTTTACCCATATCTTTTTCCGAACATAAAGCTGTCAGTACATAATAGTAATTATTTTTAATATTCTTGGACAATCTTTTAAAAATAACCAAATATTCAATTGTGAAATAACTATGTTTACCTTTTAAACATCTTTTGATACAAGGTTGTAATTGATGTTTATAAGGTACTCAGGCCAGATTCTTTGTGAACCAAAAATGAAAGTAATTACATCTGGTGTGGTTCTTTCATGACAGTTGGTGAGACAGTCTCAGGTCATCATGACCTGAGAATGTATGAGTGAAAGCTCGTACATATCATCCACATTCATCCTCTGAAATAATACCTTACGGTGGTTTCGGAGGCTAAATAGAAGAAGAAAAAAAGTTGGTGAGAGATAAATTATTTAAAACCGAATTGTTGTTAAATCATTACAAATAAATAAGATAAAATCTAATAGAGAAAGATTTAAAAAAAAAATACTATAAATTTTTTCAGAACGTAGCAACACGTTCTGAAAATTTCAGATAAAATTGATGATGATAAATAAGTATTTAGATTTCTGTATTCTTTAAATGAATAAAAAGTGAATATTCCATACAATGGATGTGTAAAGTGATTGAAATTGCAGGTGTATACAATAATCATGAAAAAAATGAACGTAATTTTTTTTATATGTAATTATCAGCCGACATCATGTCTGTAAATTTTTCAAATATAATAATTGTACCTTTAAAATGGGATATCTTTTAAAGATATCCACAAACGTTTTTACGTATTCCTTTTTATATGCTATTCTAGATGAAAATGTCAAATTTTTCCAAGTATGTTAATTTTTAAATTATGATTTTAAACTTTGGCCAGAACCAAAGTATATTAAATAAGACTGCATCATCTGTTGTGAAATTTGTTGATTAAAATTAGGATCGAGCAAAGTATTTACTGACAATCTGTGCCATTTATAGTGCATAAATGACATAAATAAATGATATGAACTGAAAGTTGAATGCAATAGAGATAAATTAGAGGCAAAGTTGTAATTCGATAATTTTATTGAATGTTGAATTTGAAAAAGAATGAAAGTGAAAAGTTTACAGTTTAAGAAGAAAATCAAGCAGAACCTATTGACTTGGTATGGACATTTAATGAGGATGAGTAAGAACTATTTATTTAAGAAAGTATTTGAATGGAAACCTGCAGAAAGAAGATAGAGAGGTCATCCAAGAGTTGTAATAGAAGATAAGAGTGTTACATACTTTCACATCAAAGAAGAGGAAAAAAACTTGTAAATTGAGAAAGTTGGTAAAGGAAATAACATGTAGTATTGTAAACACACACTATAAGTAATTAAGTAATTTGTATTAGAAAACTCTTTTAATCTTTTTGCCATCATGGTGAATGTTCCATTTTTAGGATACATTCTTTCTTTCAGTCGTGTTAAAAAATAGTTCTGAAAATTTCTTAATAACATTGATAATGGAAGTATTTGATTATTAATTCTTAATCATATTGATAAGCTGAAGTATTACGTAGAATTACATGAAAGTAGTTCTATTGTCTGTTTTAATAGAAGTTAATATTATTTTTTTTAAATATGTGACTTATTGTTTTTTTTTTTTTTTTTTAGTAAAGGCTAGACATTTATTAATTTAAAACACAGATAAACTAAATCTTTTTAATTTTGCACAATTCATGTTTATGGGCACTAAAAACCCGATAGCTCTTTTTTACTTCATTGTACGAAGTAACGGAATTACTGTAATCGCAAAAAAATTCGATTTTCGGATGTCAACAGAAATATTCATTTTGACCATCCCGGAATCAATTTTTACTAGTTTCGGCGTGACGAACGTAATTATCTCGCATAACTCAAAAACGATTAGCCGCAGAATGTTGGAATTTTGGATTTAGGACTGTTGTAATATCTAGTTGTGCAACTCCTATTTTGATTGCAATCGACTTGACAAAAATGTCCAAAAAAGACCAAAATGCAAAAAATTTGAATTTTCAACTTTTTCTTAACTGCAGTAATAAGTCCTCATTTAGAGCATTTCAACGATGTATCATAAGTTACTTATTTTCATCGGTACCAGAGTTATAGCAAAATAAAATTGTAATTAATGGAATATTTAGATCTTACAAAGGGAATGTGCATTCCCTTTGTTCCAAAACACTTCATTTTCTTTTTTCTTTTTGAACTTTTTTTTTTAAATATATTGATTTATTAATAATTATTAACCGCTGATTGTAAAAAAACAATTACAGTAAATAATAATTCAATAATAACTATAAAAAAAATGAATCTGAGGTTATTGCTGAAATAAAATTTTATGTACATTTCATTTTAAAAAAAAAATGTGTGTATGTAATTTAATAGACGTACAAGGAAGTCATGTGGGGTCCACATCCGATTTAAAAAAAGAACATCAAAGGGAAATATATTAAATTTTCATAAAACTTATTTTATTACGATATTGGAAAATGTTGCCTAAAATTTATAATGCTGATTGTGACGTTATTTTTTATATTTTTATTATTGAAAATATATCTATTTAAATTATTATTACTTTATGTGCATAAATAATAAAAATAGTATAATTCTATACATTTTACTATTAATCATGAAAAATAACTTGCATGTATTTTTTCTTCTGCTCACCAATAATTTACAAAAACACATGAGAATATTCATTTGGAAAAAAAAATTTAAACAAATTTATTAATTTCCGTCGTGATGAAAATATATTTTATTTTAAAACCAAATATGTTAATAAATTACACAAAAAATTAAGAATAATTATAGAAACATTTTTCAATATATTTTGATGAATCAGAGAGTCTGATATTGAAAAATGTTTCCATAATTATTCTTCGAAATAAGCCAGTACGAAATTTCAGCTGTCAGTTCATTCTGTGCAAAATTGATTGTCCGTGGAAGTTGACATTAGTGCTCCTTATTTGAGATCTATCTGCGCTCTACGTGTTTTTGGTTACTATGCATTTAATTTTTTGTTGTCTTACATTGTTTGTCTTTTGCTTCGTTATGCTACGAATGTTTCGTTACTATTTATACCGGCGATATTACCGTTGCTAAGGAATGTTGTTAGCAACGTTAAATTAAGTGTTTTTATTGTTATAAATTTTTTACAATGTTTTGGATTTTTTTCAATCAATATTTTCAATATTCTCGTGGACTTAGTTGGTTGCTTATTGGACAATGGATTACTATTTTCCTTGCCCTTGGGTGATTGTTATTTTCTGGACACATTAATTGGCGATTTGTTTTGTTTCGTGTTTATCAGTGATGACAGATATTGATTTCGATGCTGGGATGTTTGGTACACCTATGAGTAAACAGAAGCCTACGCAGCGTGGCAAGGTCCGTTGGGGATTATCCAGTAACAGCGAAAGTGTGCAAGCGGACAATAAGAATGTGTTCTACCGCAAATATGGAGGGCATGGAATACATTCCGAATGATAGTGGCGAGTTTAACGTAGTAATGCAGGAGTTGGTCAACTAAACTAAATTACTGAGTCGCCTGGTTCAGAGAAGGTGAGTGCTTCTATGAAACAGTTTGACAGGCACCGCAAAGTCTTCTGGCCGTCTGCCCAAGATCGTGGAATTTAGGTGGCGGAGGTAGCCACACAGACGCCTGTAACGTATGGTGACCAGAAGATCCAGAGGGTTTTGGAGGAATGCGCGGAGGAGTCTGTACTAATGCAGTTAGTCGGGAAGAGATAGCCGCAAGATTGCGGTGGCGTGGGTCTTTGACCTGTGAAAAATAGTGAATTCTAAGTTACAGTATCCAAAAACAGTTTATTTTTATTTTTATATACCATATTATCTTATGTTGTAATATTTTAAATTAAGACGTGTATTGTAATCAAAAGCACAAAACTAAATTTTTCTTATTTATAATATATTACTATCAGTAGAATAATTGTTGTTTTCATTTAAAGTTAATTACTCATATTCTTATTTATGAACACAAAGTACATTCCTGTTTAAATGAAATGATATTTTTAAATTTAATGTCACACAAATATCTTTGAATTATGAATTTTTAAACAAGACAAAAAGTGTTCACATGAATTTTTTTTAAATAAGTTGAATGCAGTCATCAATGTTAGTATTTTTTTTCTTTTACATTAGAAAAGGCATGATGTAATGGTCATATCTATAATAACCGTAACCTCCATAATTTCTCAGGTTTCCTAGCTTCATCTTCTTAGTTTGCTGCATGAAGTTACTAATTGGTTTTTCATCTTTTGTTTCTCTCTGATCTTCCAAATTCTTTATAGACCAAGTCGATTGCAGCAGCAACCACCTGAAATGTAGAAAATTTATTCCGAAAAACACACAATTTTTTTTAATTATGAGGGTCTTTCCTTCGTACATTCACCTACGCTGCAATTGGACAGCAGGAGACGCAGCTTCACTGGACAAATCAGGCAATTGCAAGTTTCCTCCCAACAACGAGTGATGATGCCCTGTGCACTCCCATCGCAATTTTTTTTTCACGCAACTGTGTTTCGCATCCAATTTAATTTTCACCTAACCTGTTACCCCCTATCATGCGAATTCTTCCAGATTTATTCAAGTTGGGCAGTCCAACATCCTGAGGTTATTAACACACAGAAAGGAGCACGTACACGCTTCTGCCCGCACATAAATATCCCTCATTCATTGGCCATCATGTACCGTTCTGCTAACGATTCTTCAGATTAGGCTGTCCCCCGCACACTAGGCCGATTACATTTCCATAAAAGTTCTTGGTTATGTAAATGTAATTGCAAAGTAATTCCATTTAAGCCTTGTTGGTTATGGAAATTAATATCTCTACCTAGCAACTGACCTCTGCCAAGAATCCCTTTTGTTCACGATCTAGTATTCAAATCCGTGTAAAAATAACTGATTTTACTAAGACTTGAACGCTGTAACTCTCGACTTCCAAATCAGCTAATTTGTGAAGACGCGTTTACCACTAGACTAACCAGGTGGGTTAAGCATCAACCCTATCAGGAATGTTCCTACCAACAGTAATAATATTCATTCCAGCAAACAATTTCCTTCCATCGACCATTCCAGCATGTAAATCATCCTGCATATATATATATATATATATATATATATATATATATATATATATATATATATACATGTACACATGTATATGTATATGTTATTTCCACCATTACTAACGAATTTATAGTAGTTTGAGTGTATTCTTGAAATTATTTTACTAATTCTATAACGTTATATTAATTTAAATTTTAAAAGCCTTTACCCGTAGTTACAGTTATAAGGTATTTTAATAATACCTGTATGTGTACTAAGATAGTGTCATTATTTTTAATAACAAAACAAAAAATTCTACAATTTACAATCAAGTTCTCAGTGACAACTTTTTCCTATTTTACCTACCATGAATAACGACCGATATTAATCTTACAAAATCACCTTTTATATTCTCAGAATATTTATTGTACTTAAACCTGTTCATAAGCAACACATTTTAAGATGTGTATATGAAAACAATTATTTTTTACATGTATAACGAATATATTTTCAGAGCTATTGTACTCATAATAATTTCTCTTCAATAAATATCAGTACATCAATAGCAAAAAAATATGTAAAGTTATTATGTCAATGAAAAAAAAAAAAAACATTTAATATTTCAAGGAATTAAATATAATCTTTCCTTTCCGACCTGGAGCATTATTGAAAAATAAAACTGGTACACGAGTTAATATGAAATAAGTTGAAATAAACATACCATAAATCCAACTTACATAATATACAACTCCAAATAAGAGAAGAAATTTGTGGTACCAGGACTGTATTATTATAAAACAGTGGAGTACTGTAAATAAGGGACTTTTACTGAAGCATGTTTTTTTATATTAAAAATGTTCTTTAATAAATATCTTGTACTGTTAATCAAAATGTTAAACAATACATTGTTAAAAATGTATGTAAATGTTAAACAATAATATTTATTTTGACCTTCCCCAAATCCATTTTTACTAGTTTCGGCGTGACGTACGTAATTATCTTGCATAACTAAAAAATGATTAGCCGTAGAATGTTGAAATTTTGGATTTAGGAGTGTTATAATATCTAATTGTGCACCTCCTCTTTGGATAGCATCGACTTGACCAAAAATAAAAAAATTTGGATTTTGAACGTTTTCTTAACTACAGAAATAAGTCCTCGTTGAGAGCTTTTCTACGATATTTCATAGGTGGTACTTATTTTCATAGGTTCCAGAGTTATAGCAAAATAAAATTGTAATTAATGGAATATTTGGATCTTACAAGAAGAAGGCACATCAGTTCGAAAACGATTTCATTTTCTTTTTTGAACTTTTTTTTAATTTAAATATTTTATTAATTTATTAGTAATTTTTAACCTCTGATTGTAAAAACATGTGTATGTGTAATTTAATAGACTTGCAAGGAAGTCATATGGGGTCCACATCAGATTTAAAAAAAAAGATCATCAAATGGAAATATATTAAATTTTCGTAAAACATATTGTATTTACGATATTGAAAAATATTGTCTACCAATAAAATTTATAATGCTTATTGTGACTTATTTTTATATTTTTATTATTGAAAATATTTGTTTAAATTATTATTACTTTATTATGTGCATAAGTAATAAAATTTGTATAATTCTATACATTTTACTATTAACCATGAAACTTGCACGTATTTTTTCTTCTACTTACGAATAATTTCCAAACGTTTTATCATAAAATACATGAGAATACTCACTTGAAAAAGAAAAAGAACATTTTCAAACCAATTTATTGATTTCCATGGAGATGAAACTGTATTTGTTATTTACTTCCAAATGTGTTAATCGAATGATACTTTGATGAAAATAATGATTATATATTATAATAAATCATTAATTTTTAGTCATTATTAGTTATAAATAATATCCCAAAAGAAATAATTTCTCTTTGAATTGTTTCTTTATTTACACATTTGTTTTAACTTTTCTATTACTTACATGAAAAAACACGAATGTCACTCTTAACTTACAAATATTTCGAAAAAATATTAAAATATACTGGAAGTTATAAAAATCGAATCAATTTTTTCAAATGCATTGTACGGAATTATAAAGCAAATTTGTTATAGATAAATTAGTAATAATTACGGAAACATTTTTCAATATTATTTGATGGATTAAAAGATTGAAAAATGTTTCTATAATTATTCTTCGAAATAAACCTTTATAAAATTTTAACTATTCTGTTGATTTGGAGCTACGATTTATTGGTCGTGGACGGACGTTTCATAGCGCTCCGTACTTGAGATCCTTCTATGCTTAGGTGTTTTTTTGTTACTATTTATTTTGTTTTTTGTTATCTTTCATCGCTTGTATTTTTATTTGTGTTGCTTTTGTTACGTTTTTTAGTTTATTTTAGTGTTTTTATCGGCGAAGTTCCCGTTGCTAAGGGTTGTTGTGCAGGTTAGCAACGGTAGGTTAAGTGTTTTTATTATATTTTCTACGATATTTTGGATTTACTATTGTCCATGAACTTGTTGAGTTGCTTATTGGAGGATGAATTACTATTTCTCTCGCCCTTGGGTGATTATTGTTATTTTCTGGACACATTAATTGACTTTTGCCGTGGCGATTTGTTTACATCACCACAGCTGATTCTTGTTTAAGTTTTGTTACGCGTGTTTATCAGTGATGACAGATCCTGAAGTACCCTTGCCCGAGGGTGGAACGTTTGCTACACCTATGAGTAAACGGAAGCCTACGCAGCGTGGCAAGACCCGTCGGGGATTATCCAGTAACAGCGAAAGTGGGAAATCAGAGTCTGGCACTTCGGTACCTAGGCGAGTGCATATTGGTTCGAGTGATTCGGCGGTGATACTGGCCATCAGAGGAAAGACTGTGCCCGCGTCGCGAAGTAACCCGCATGTGTTAAGGAGGGTCGTGCTTTCGGAGGAAAGAGCTGCAGGACATCCTCCTACTCAAGAATGTCACTTAGATGAATGCCGCAAGAAGACTCGTCGTACATGACGAAATCATGGCCCTCGTCGTGGAGTGGGACGAGGATTTCATTATACTAGCGGAACCCTCAACCTGGCGATACGTGGAGGATGGCTGGCCTATGCAGGCGGATTAAGGGGCGGCGGTGGAAACCACCAGTAATAAGTTTCCAACGATACCGATGGGCTGTGGCAGGTGTTTTATCTGGGTGGAGACAAACTACTTGAGCGATTGAGCGACGTGAAACAAAATTAATATATTAACTAATATAAAATGCTGATACGGACACCACAAAAAAACGTGATGCAATGTGTTGTACACAGCAATGCAATTGTGTAACTGTCCAATTTATTAAAGAATTGGAGGATCGTATCTCACTTTCAAATGAAATAATGTTAAATAAAGTGCAGCAAAAAATGTGTATACGTAATTTAATAGGCGTACAATGAAGCTATGTAGTGTCCACATCAGCATTTTTTGTGATAAAAACCCGTTCTGACTTTTTGAGGAAGCCTCAAATGGATATTATATTTAATACAGGCGTATATGTAAGCATAACAAATGACAAGCTTAATATTTCATTAAGATTATTCAAAGAAAAACATTACAATTTGATTATTGTAAACAAAATAAATTTGGTTATACCAAGAGAGTTTGTCATTTAATAAAGTACTTTACTAATAAATTTTGAACTATATACAACAGAAGTAGCAGCATTAATATGAATTTTGTTCTTGTGATTAGCAATGTTACTTCTATTTGTTATTTCAAAATGCAGTGATTTAATTCTTAATTAAAGTAAGGTGATTACAATCCATAGTTTACATCAGAATAGCAAATAGAAGCGCAGCTTAAGTTGGCTTTTTCAAGTACTGTGGGTTGTTTCTGATGCACGGCTTACACACACCGTAATTTTAAATATTTATCTTCTTATTTAAATATAATATTTTTTTGTTTATTTAATTCAATGATTCTAACTAAAGCGCGCGCGCATACCATATTTAATTCGCGCAGATTTGGCAGTACTAGCGGCGACAGTCGGCAATAACTAATGTAATTTCACAACTTAAATAGAAAAAATTTCGCTTGTACGGTCGGCGGGCTGGTGTAGCCGCGAGGGCTTAACGCATCAGGTACCGAGTCAACCAGGTGATCGTGTTGAGATCCAGCCGGACCGAGTTACTTTTTTATATTTTAAATATTATCCATTTATTTAATTCTACCGCTCACCTGTGACGTCACAACATAGAGACGACTACGTCAGTTTTGTTTTTCTTTATTACATTAAAAATCTGATGTGGGTACTACATGACTTCCTTGTACGCCTATTAAAATACATATACACATTATTTGCTGCACTTCATTTAAACTTATTTCATATGAAAGTGAGATACGATCCTACAATTCTTTAATAAAGTGGACAGTTTACACAGTTGCTAAAACTAGAAAACGTGTACAGAAATTAAGATCAGAAAAATTAACAAACCAAAGAGCGGTTAAATGACAGGCAACAAAAACCAAATAAACGAAATTATGATCAACTCCGACTTAGGGAGAAATTTTCCGATAATATCAGAGGAATAATAATGAACTGAAAGATAAGAATTTTTTGTAATTTATTAAAAATCGGGCATGCATGCCTCAGTATATATGTTGTTCTTGTGAGGGTCTGTTTTTCAGTCATTCTGTAGTTAACTTTAATGTTGATAAAATTAAACAGAAATTCCAGAGTAATTAATTAAAATTAAACTAGAAAATCCAAAAATAATACGATTCTAAATTATAAATTTCAATTAATGTTAAATAATCAGATGCTCCACCAAATCTATTACATATGTAATAATGCCTACTAAATTACATACACACATTTTTAAAATACAGAACATTTTATTTCACTAATAACTTTTGATTTGTTTTTTAATTGTTATTATTGAATTATTAATTATTGTAAAACTTTTTTTACAATCACGGGTTAATAATTATTAATAAATCAATATATTGAGAATATATGAATATGAATGAAATTAAAAAAAAAAAATTAAAAAAAGGAGATGAAGTCTGATCGAACCGATGTGCCTTCCCTTGTAAGATTCAAATATTTAATTAATTAAAATTTGAGTATATCTGTGAAACCAATGAAAATAAGTACCGCTTATTATATGTTGTTGAAAAACTCTCAATAGGGGCTTATTACTGCAGTTAAGAAAAAGTCCAAAATCCAAATTTGTTTGGATTTTGGGCTTTTTTGGACACTTTTGGTTCAGTCGATTGCAATCAAAAGAGAAGGTTACTAGATGTTACAAAAATCCTGTATCCAAAATGCTAACATCCTACGACTAATCGTTTTTGAGTGATGCGAGATATATTCGTATCTATAGACGTCACGCCGAAACTAGTCAAGGATTCAGGGATGGTCAAAACGGATATTTCCGTTGAAATCCGAAATTTTTCGCGATCACAATACTTTACTTCGTACAAGGAAATAAAAATTCTTCTTTCGCTAACGCCTGTTGGGCTACTTGCTTTCCAAGCAATGTGTTTTGATTACAGTTTCAGGGTTATCTTGTTTAAAGGTTATACACGTTGCTGTTTTATTTTTATTTTTTTTTTGGGAGCTGCTTAAGGATTTTCCCGGTTTATATTTCATGACAGAATCACATGGGACAAAGAGGTATACCTAAAATATGTTACACATAATGGGAACAAGAATTGAGCCTTGGGGTACATCTGCAAATATTATAAGGCAGTGAGAATGAGCAAGTACTACTTTGTAAAACTGAGAAATGTCGATCCGTATAAAATAGTTACAGAATACGGTAATATTTGGAAGATAAAAATCTGAGTCTGTGGTAATTCATCTCCAAATAGATCAAAAGCTTGAATAACCTCAAAGAACATGCCGCTATCGTTTCCTTTTTAGGGCAGTCGTAGGAAAATATATCAATACGTGTAGTTGATGTACGGTAGCGTGTCACAAAACAGACTGATATCTGGAAACAATTTGAAACTGTTACAATACATAAAATTCTAGGAAGAAAGTTTTTTCTTCAAAGAGTTTAGGAAATGGTTAAGATTTAACTTCTTTCTTTTCTAGAAAATTAAGAATTAGGATCGACATATTTATAACATTAGAAATAGTAATTTTTCTAATTTCGCTGGAAAAACAAATTATCATTACATTTAGATTATTAAATATATATCGCCGTACGTAAATCTTTAGACACTGGATCTAAGCGGCTTTTATTTTATTTCCTGGTCCTTAAAAATTCCACTTTATATTTAAAAAAAATTTATAATCTTTTAAACCCCGTTTAGGAATTTGTTACATACTTTTACATCAAAGAAGAGGAAAAGAACTTGTAAATTGAGAAAGTTGGTAAAGGAAATAACATGTAGTATTGTAAACACACACTATAAGTAATTAAGTAATTTGTATTAGAAAATTCTTTTAATCTTTTTGCCATCATGGTGAATGATCCATTTTTAGGATACATTCTTTCTTTCAGTCGTGTTAAAAAATAGTTCTGAAAATTTCTTAATAACATTGATAATGGAAGTATTTGATTATTAATTCTTAATCATATTGATAAGCTGAAGTATTACTTAGAATTACATGATAGTAGTTCTATTGTCTGTTTTAATAGAAGTTAATATTATTTTTTTTAAATATGTGACTTATTGTTTTTTTTTTTTTTTTTTTTTTTTTTTTAGTAAAGGATAGACATTTATTAATTTAAAACAAAGATAAACAGAATCTTTTTAATTTTGCACAATTCATGTTTATGGGCACTAAAAACCCGATAGCTCTTTTTTACTTCATTGTACGAAGTAACGGAATTACTGTAATCGCAAAAAATTTCGATTTTCGGATGTCAACACAAATATTCATTTTGACCATCCCGGAATCAATTTTTACTAGTTTCGGCGTGACGAACGTAATTATCTCGCATAACTCAAAAACGATTAGCCGCAGAATGTTGGAATTTTGGATTTAGGACTGTTGTAATATCTAGTTGTGCAACTCCTATTTTGATTGCAATCGACTTGACAAAAATGTCCAAAAAAGACCAAAATGCAAAAAATTTGAATTTTCAACTTTTTCTTAACTGCAGTAATAAGTCCTCATTTAGAGCATTTCAACGATGTATCATAAGTTACTTATTTTCATCGGTACCAGAGTTATAGCAAAATAAAATTGTAATTAATGGAATATTTAGATCTTACAAAGCGAATGTGCCTTCCCTTTGTTCCAAAACACTTCATTTTCTTTTTTCTTTTTGAACTTTTTTTTTTTAAATATATTGATTTATTAATAATTATTAACCGCTGATTGTAAAAAAACAATTACAGTAAATAATAATTCAATAATAACTATAAAAAAAATGAATCTAAGGTTATTGCTGAAATAAAATTTTATGTACATTTCATTTTAAAAAAAAAATGTGTGTATGTAATTTAATAGACGTACAAGGAAGTCATGTGGGGTCCACATCCGATTTAAAAAAAGAACATCAAAGGGAAATATATTAAATTTTCATAAAACGTATTTTATTACGATATTGGAAAATGTTGCCTAAAATTTATAATGCTGATTGTGACGTTATTTTTTATATTTTTATTATTGAAAATATATCTATTTAAATTATTATTACTTTATGTGCATAAATAATAAAAATAGTATAATTCTATACATTTTACTATTAATCATGAAAAATAACTTGCATGTATTTTTTCTTCTGCTCACCAATAATTTACAAAAACACATGAGAATATTCATTTGGAAAAAAAAAATTTAAACAAATTTATTAATTTCCGTCGTGATGAAAATATATTTTATTTTAAAACCAAATATGTTAATAAATTACACAAAAAATTAAGAATAATTATAGAAACATTTTTCAATATTTTTTGACGAATCAGAGAGTCTGATATTGAAAAATGTTTCCATAATTATTCTTCGAAATAAGCCAGTACGAAATTTCAGCTGTCAGTTCATTCTGTGCAAAATTGATTGTCCGTGGAAGTTGACCTTAGTGCTCCTTATTTGAGATCTATCTGCGCTCTACGTGTTTTTGGTTACTATGCATTTAATTTTTTGTTGTCTTACATTGTTTGTCTTTTGCTTCGTTACGCTACGAATGTTTCGTTACTATTTATACCGGCGATATTACCGTTGCTAAGGAATGTTGTTAGCAACGTTAAATTAAGTGTTTTTATTGTTATAAATTTTTTACAATGTTTTGGATTTTTTTTCAATCAATATTTTCAATATTCTCGTGGACTTAGTTGGTTGCTTATTGGACAATGGATTACTATTTTCCTTGCCCTTGGGTGATTGTTATTTTCTGGACACATTAATTGACTTTTACCATGGCGATTTGTTTTGTTTCGTGTTTATCAGTGATGACAGATATTGATTTCGATGCTGGGATGTTTGGTACACCTATGAGTAAACAGAAGCCTACGCAGCGTGGCAAGGTCCGTTGGGGATTATCCAGTAACAGCGAAAGTGTGCAAGCGGACAATAAGAATGTGTTCTACCGCAAATATGGAGGGCATGGAATACATTCCGAATGATAGTGGCGAGTTTAACGTAGTAATGCAGGAGTTGGTCAACTAAACTAAATTACTGAGTCGCCTGGTTCAGAGAAGGTGAGTGCTTCTATGAAACAGTTTGACAGGCACCGCAAAGTCTTCTGGCCGTCTGCCCAAGATCGTGGAATTTAGGTGGCGGAGGTAGCCACACAGACGCCTGTAACGTATGGTGACCAGAAGATCCAGAGGGTTTTGGAGGAATGCGCGGAGGAGTCTGTACTAATGCAGTTAGTCGGGAAGAGATAGCCGCAAGATTGCGGTGGCGTGGGTCTTTGACCTGTGAAAAATAGTGAATTCTAAGTTACAGTATCCAAAAACAGTTTATTTTTATTTTTATATACCATATTATCTTATGTTGTAATATTTTAAATTAAGACGTGTATTGTAATCAAAAGCACAAAACTAAATTTTTCTTATTTATAATATATTACTATCAGTAGAATAATTGTTGTTTTCATTTAAAGTTAATTACTCATATTCTTATTTATGAACACAAAGTACATTCCTGTTTAAATGAAATGATATTTTTAAATTTAATGTCACACAAATATCTTTGAATTATGAATTTTTAAACAAGACAAAAAGTGTTCACATGAATTTTTTTTAAATAAGTTGAATGCAGTCATCAATGTTAGTATTTTTTTTCTTTTACATTAGAAAAGGCATGATGTAATGGTCATATCTATAATAACCGTAACCTCCATAATTTCTCAGGTTTCCTAGCTTCATCTTCTTAGTTTGCTGCATGAAGTTACTAATTGGTTTTTCATCTTTTGTTTCTCTCTGATCTTCCAAATTCTTTATAGACCAAGTCGATTGCAGCAGCAACCACCTGAAATGTAGAAAATTTATTCCGAAAAACACACAATTTTTTTTAATTATGAGGGTCTTTCCTTCGTACATTCACCTACGCTGCAATTGGACAGCAGGAGACGCAGCTTCACTGGACAAATCAGGCAATTGCAAGTTTCCTCCCAACAACGAGTGATGATGCCCTGTGCACTCCCATCGCAATTTTGTTTTCACGCAACTGTGTTTCGCATCCAATTAAATTTTCACCTAACCTGTTACCCCCTATCATGCGAATTCTTCCAGATTTATTCAAGTTGGGCAGTCCAACATCCTGAGGTTATTAACACACAGAAAGGAGCACGTACACGCTTCTGCCCGCACATAAATATCCCTCATTCATTGGCCATCATGTACCGTTCTGCTAACGATTCTTCAGATTAGGCTGTCCCCCGCACACTAGGCCGATTACATTTCCATAAAAGTTCTTGGTTATGTAAATGTAATTGCAAAGTAATTCCATTTAAGCCTTGTTGGTTATGGAAATTAATATCTCTACCTAGCAACTGACCCCTGCCAAGACTCCCTTTTGATTGTTCTGACCGAATGAAAATACTCAGACCTCTCCTTTTGGTAGTCATCTACCAAAACAGCTCACCATTCAGGAACACTCTTCCGCTGAGCAGCTCTCCTGAGACGGTTCACGGACTGTTTTTCAACAATTAAAACTATCTAATCCACCAGGGGGCAATTCTCTCGACCAAAACTACGGGAATTGAATTCTCAGCGGCATCAATGAAAGCGAGAGAAACTCTTTATGCCAGGTCTTCCAACTGAATATCTTCCTGACTTCGGTCTAAGACACGGAGTCTAACATAGAAAATATTAGCAAATTTAGGCCAGTCCGCCTTCCTATACAGGAAGCACCCCTAATGAAGATTGCATCTATTAGAAACTACCTAACCAACTAAAAAATAATCAATGATTACATCATCAACAACAGATCGAGCATCAACCCTTTCTTTTTCCTGTTTAGTCTCCGGTAATTACCGTTCAGATAATACTTCAGAGAATGAATGAGGATAATATGTATGAGTGTAGTCTTGTACAGTCTCAGTTCGACCGTTCCTGAGATGTGTGGTTAATTGAAACCCAACCACCAAAGAACACCATTATCCACGATCTAGTATTCAAATCCGTGTAAAAATAACTGATTTTACTAAGACTTGAACGCTGTAACTCTCGACTTCCAAATCAGCTAATTTGTGAAGACGCGTTTACCACTAGACTAACCAGGTGGGTTAAGCATCAACCCTATCAAGAATGTTCCTACCAACAGTAATAATATTCATTCCAGCAAACAATTTCCTTCCATCGACCATTCCAGCATGTAAATCATCCTGCATATATATATATATATATATATATATATATATATATATATATATATATATATACATATACACACATGTATATGTATATGTTATTTCCACCATTAATAACAAATTTATAGTAGTTTGAGTGTATTCTTGAAATTATTTTACTAATTCTCTAAAGTTATATTAATTTAAATTTTAAAGGCCTTTACCCGTAGTTTCAGTTATAAGGTATTTTAATAATACCTGTATGTGTACTAAGATAGCGTCATTATTTTTAATAACAAAACAAAAAATTCTACAATTTACAATCAAGTTCTCAGTGACAACTTTTTCCTATTTTACCTACCATGAATAACGACCGATATTAATCTTACAAAATCATCTTTTATATTCTCAGAATATTTATTGTACTTAAACCTGTTCATAAGCAACACATTTTAAGATGTGTGTATGAAAACAATTCTTTTTTACATGTATAACGAATATATTTTCAGAGCTATTGTACTCATAATAATTTCTCTTCAGTAAATATCAGTACATCAATAGCAAAAAAATATGTAAAGTTATTATGTCAATGAAAAAAAAAAAAAAAAACAACATTTAATATTTCAAGGAATTAAATATAATCTTTCCTTTCCGACCTGGAGCATTATTGAAAAATAAATCTGGTACACGAGTTAATATGAAATAAGTTGAAATAAACATACCATAAATCCAACTTACATAATATACAACTCCAAATAAGAGAAGAAATTTGTGGTACCAGAACTGTATTATTATAAAAGAGTGGAGTACTGTAAATAAGGGACTTTTACTGAAGCATGTTTTTTATATTAAAAATGTTCTTTAATAAATATCTTGTACTGTTAATCAAAATGTTAAACAATACATTGTTAAAAATGTATGTAAATGTTAAACAATAATATTTATTTTGACCTTCCCCAAATCCATTTTTACTAGTTTCGGCGTGACGTACGTAATTATCTTGCATAACTAAAAAATGATTAGCCGTAGAATGTTGAAATTTTGGATTTAGGAGTGTTATAATATCTAATTGTGCACCTCCTCTTTGGATAGCATCGACTTGACCAAAAATAAAAAAATTTGGATTTTGAACGTTTTCTTAACTACAGAAATAAGTCCTCGTTGAGAGCTTTTCTACGATATTTCATAGGTGGTACTTATTTTCATAGGTTCCAGAGTTATAGCAAAATAAAATTGTAATTAATGGAATATTTGGATCTTACAAGAAGAAGGCACATCGGTTCGAAAACGATTTCATTTTCTTTTTTGAACTTTTTTTTAATTTAAATATTTTATTAATTTATTAGTAATTTTTAACCTCTGATTGTAAAAACATGTGTATGTGTAATTTAATAGACTTGCAAGGAAGTCATATGGGGTCCACATCAGATTTAAAAAAAAAGATCATCAAATGGAAATATATTAAATTTTCGTAAAACATATTGTATTACGATATTGAAAAATATTGTCTACCAATAAAATTTATAATGCTTATTGTGACTTATTTTTATATTTTTATTATTGAAAATATTTGTTTAAATTATTATTACTTTATTATGTGCATAAGTAATAAAATTTGTATAATTCTATACATTTTACTATTAACCATGAAACTTGCACGTATTTTTTCTTCTACTTACGAATAATTTCCAAACGTTTTATCATAAAATACATGAGAATACTCACTTGAAAAAGAAAAAGAACATTTTCAAACCAATTTATTGATTTCCATGGAGATGAAACTGTATTTGTTATTTACTTCCAAATGTGTTAATCGAATGATACTTTGATGAAAATAATGATTATATATTATAATAAATCATTAATTTTTAGTCATTATTAGTTATAAATAATATCCCAAAAGAAATAATTTCTCTTTGAATTGTTTCTTTATTTACACATTTGTTTTAACTTTTCTATTACTTACATGAAAAAAATACGAATGTCACTCTTAACTTACAAATATTTCGAAAAAATATTAAAATATACTGGAAGTTATAAAAATCGAATCAATTTTTTCAAATGCATTGTACGGAATTATAAAGCAAATTATAGATAAATTAGTAATAATTACGGAAACATTTTTCAATATTATTTGATGGATTAAAAGATTGAAAAATGTTTCTATAATTATTCTTCGAAATAAACCTTTATAAAATTTTAACTATTCTGTTGATTTGGAGCTACGATTTTTGGTCGTGGACGGACGTTTCATAGCGCTCCGTACTTGAGATCCTTCTATGCTTAGGTGTTTTTTTGTTACTATTTATTTTGTTTTTTGTTATCTTTCATCGCTTGTATTTTTATTTGTGTTGCTTTTGTTACGTTTTTTAGTTTATTTTAGTGTTTTTATCGGCGAAGTTCCCGTTGCTAAGGGTTGTTGTGCAGGTTAGCAACGGTAGGTTAAGTGTTTTTATTATATTTTCTACGATATTTTGGATTTACTATTGTCCATGAACTTGTTAAGTTGCTTATTGGACGATGAATTACTATTTCTCTCGCCCTTGGGTGATTATTGTTATTTTCTGGACACATTAATTGACTTTTGCCGTGGCGATTTGTTTACATCACCACAGCTGATTCTTGTTTAAGTTTTGTTACGCGTGTTTATCAGTGATGACAGATCCTGAAGTACCCTTGCCCGAGGGTGGAACGTATTCTACACCTATGAGTAAACGGAAGCCTACGCAGCGTGGCAAGACCCGTCGGGGATTATCCGGTAACAGCGAAAGTGGGAAATCAGAGTCTGGCACTTCGGTACCTAGGCGAGTGCATATTGGTTCGAGTGATTCGGCGGTGATACTGGCCATCAGAGGAAAGACTGTGCCCGCGTCGCGAAGTAACCCGCATGTGTTAAGGAGGGTCGTGCTTTCGGAGGAAAGAGCTGCAGGACATCCTCCTACTCAAGAATGTCACTTAGATGAATGCCGCAAGAAGACTCGTCGTACATGACGAAATCATGGCCCTCGTCGTGGAGTGGGACGAGGATTTCATTATACTAGCGGAACCCTCAACCTGGCGATACGTGGAGGATGGCTGGCCTATGCAGGTGGATTAAGGGGCGGCGGTGGGAACCACCAGTAATACGTTTCCAACGATACCGATGGGCTGTGGCAGGTGTTTTATCTGGGTGGAGACAAACTACTTGAGCGATTGAGCGACGTGAAACAAAATTAATATATTAACTAATATAAAATGCTGATACGGACACCACAAAAAAACGTGATGCAATGTGGTGTACACAGCAATGCAATTGTGTAACTGTCCAATTTATTAAAGAATTGGAGGATCGTATCTCACTTTCAAATGAAATAATGTTAAATAAAGTGCAGCAAAAAATGTGTATACGTAATTTAATAGGCGTACAATGAAGCTATGTAGTGTCCACATCAGCATTTTTTGTGATAAAAACCCGTTCTGACTTTTTGAGGAAGCCTCAAATGGATATTATATTTAATACAGGCGTATATGTAAGCATAACAAATGACAAGCTTAATGTTTCATTAAGATTATTCAAAGAAAAACATTACAATTTGATTATTGTAAACAAAATAAATTTGGTTATACCAAGAGAGTTTGTCATTTAATAAAGTACTTTACTAATAAATTTTGAACTATATACAACAGAAGTAGCAGCATTAATATGAATTTTGTTCTTGTGATTACCAATGTTACTTCTATTTGTTATTTCAAAATGCAGTGATTTAATTCTTAATTAAAGTAAGGTGATTACAATCCATAGTTTACATCAGAATAGCAAATAGAAGCAGCTTAAGTTGGCTTTTTCAAGTACTGTGGGTTGTTTCTGATGCACGGCTTACACACACCGTAATTTTAAATATTTATCTCGTTATTTAAATATAATATTTTTTTGTTTATTTAATTCAATGATTCTAACTAAAGCGCGCGCGCATACCATATTTAATTCGCGCAGATTTGGCAGTACTAGCGGCGACAGTCGGCAAAAACTAATGTAATTTCACAACTTAAATAGAAAAAATTTCGCTTGTACGGTCGGCGGGCTGGTGTAGCCGCGAGGGCTTAACGCATCAGGTACCGAGTCAATCAGGTGATCGTGTTGAGATCCAGCCGGACCGAGTTACTTTTTTATATTTTAAATATTATCCATTTATTTAATTCTACCGCTCACCTGTGACGTCACAACATAGAGACGACTACGTCAGTTTTGTTTTTCTTTATTACATTAAAAATCTGATGTGGGTACTACATGACTTCCTTGTACGCCTATTAAAATACATATACACATTATTTACTGCACTTCATTTAAACTTATTTCATATGAAAGTGAGATACGATCCTACAATTCTTTAATAAAGTGGACAGTTTACACAGTTGCTAAAACTAGAAAACGTGTACAGAAATTAAGATCAGAAAAATTAACAAACCAAAGAGCGGTTAAATGACAGGCAACAAAATTTAATTATTTAGAACAGAATTTTCTGGATATCTTTTTCTGACTAAGTAGTATTTTATTTTTAGTTTATATATTTGTATGTGTATTTATTTATCGTTTACAATATGTATCCGTTAATAAATCATATAAAATAATTTTACTACATTATTAATTTTTATTTTCTCAAGAAAAAGAATAAAAAAAAAGATTTACAAAGATTCAATCGTACATACGTAAATTCTCCCGGTAAAGGTTAAAATGTATGTTTTACGTTGCAATATATGTTTTAGCCTATTTGATTTAGAAATTACGTATTATTTTTCTAATTTCTTTTATTCAACTGTTATATAGAAAAATTATATTTATCAAATACTCCTCCTTCGTTTCGAAATGATTATTTTTTTGGTATGAGACCACCACACTTCTAACCTCTAGGGGAGCTTGTTCTACGGTACTATAATCTCTAGGATTTTTCGGTGGAAGAATCATTCTTCACAATCCACAATCCTTTAATTGTGGCCACCAAGATCCCCTGATCGGACTAGATCAGACTTTTTTCTGTGGGGTTAAAAAATTTGTTTATAGGAGCAATTCACACATCTTGCAGGAATTGAAGACAAGCATTAAACAATCCTATCTAGGAAATAGACATGGTGCAGCTAACAAGAGTAGCTAGGAACGTGTCAAACGTGTTGAAAAGTGCATAGAAGTGGATGGACACGTTTTCAGTAACTTTGTAAGCTTAATAACTTTTGACTGGATAAACCGATTTTGATGAAATTGGCCCAGAAACTCGTGTATATGCGGAAGTTTGTTGATAAATGTTTGGAGTCAATATCTCCATATCTGTGGTGAGGTAGATAGTTTCTTTGGGCTAAACGTTTTTTAAAATTTTGCAAACATAACCCTACTTCATATTAAGGTTAGCATATGCGTACATGCTTAACTTACTATTTAAAAAAAGTTTTCCCCCAAATCTTCCCCTTCCCCAAAATTCGAAAAAACTATCTTTTTATTTCTTATTTTTAAAACATTGCATTTTTTATATCTTCCTAACCATGGAAGTGCAAATGGCCCAAAAAGTTGTGGGTGGGACAGCTGATCAAAGTCTAAAAAAATCAATTTTTAGAATCTTTTAAAACTTTTTTTAGTTTATTTAAACTTTTAGTAACAATAGTATAATAAAATTACATTATAATTTACCTCTTCCACTCCAAAAAAAGGAAAACCTTTTTTAATTCCATTTTACAGTGGAATTTTTTTAAATTCTTCCATTTAAAAAAGTAAACGTAGGCAAAACCAAAAAACTTTCTTGGAAAGTGATTTTTGAAGGGAGAGCAGAAAAAAATATTTGCCAAGAAAGTATAACAACTTTGTTGGTAGTTTTTTAGTAATAAAAAACAAAATTAAAATTAATATACTAATAATTAAAAAAATTAAAAACTTTTTATAAATTATTATTTAAATTGTGTCTGGTCAGCTCAATATTAAGTTATTAATTTTTTTTTGGTTTCAATTTAATGCCTTCAAAAATATCGACATTGAAAAGAAAAACTGAAAATAAACTGGTAATCTTTTTCACTTTTTAATTAGTTTATAAAGTTTGATTTAATTTTTTTTTAAATATATATATTTTATTTTATCATTACTTGCGTAATTTTTTTTACAGTAAATTTGTGTTTTTAGTGTTTTCTTATACTTCTACGAATTTTTTTTGTTTCCATAATGTATGTAGATATATATTAACATTAACTGTATTTTATTCTCGATTAAAATCTATCTATGTATATGATTGTTAGAAGGAGAGAAAAGGCACGTACCTATCAAGAAATATTTGAGCCGTATTATTTAGCTTAATGGTCTATGTTTAAATTTCATAGCTATTAATTTTATGATTTGTGTGTGTGCGCGCGCGCGCTTGTGTATTTATTTGCTCAAATCATTTTTGGTTCTTTGATTTATTACAAATATAAATGGGTTTGAAGTTGAGATAGCTTTTTTATGATTTCTAGAGAAGTCTGTAAAATGAGTGTGACGTAAATTATATTGGTCAAATGCTAATTTTAAGTATTTAAAATTAAATTTTAAGTATTTAATTTTAAAATTAAGTATTTTTTAAGATGATTTATTTTATTTTTTAAATCCCTTTTCTTGTTTTATCATAATATTGTTTCTCGTGGGATTAATTTTATTTATTTTTTTATTTTTGTATCTCCGTTATATATTATGTACAACTTGCGCCTTAAAAATTTATTTTGTAAACTGTTCACGAGTTCGATTTTTTTGTGCGGTTGTTATTATAGAAATTAATTTAATATTAAAAAGCATTGGCCTTGGCATTTATTTATGTTATTTTTTTTATTTTATTTTTTATTTAATATATCGCAAGCAAAATCTCTCGTGTAGTTCAGTGGTTGTTTACATGCAGTTTCTCGTTTTTGTTTTTACTTAATAGATTATCTTTCCATATTTTCTATGACGTACATGTATATAGATGTAAATTTGTTTCTTCATTCTTACTTGCCCATTTTTGTTTTTTAATAAATGTAAAAAAAAAGATTTGACGTCCTTTAGGCTTCTAGATGTTTAAAGGACAAAATTTAAGAAAATATTTTGATTTACTTTAAATAAATTCATATTAATATCATACCCTTTTGGAAATATTCGCGTACTCGCGTGACCTGCAAATTGAATCTGAATATTTTTTACTACTACTTAAGATTGAATTATTAGGTGTATATATTATAGAATTATTCATCCTTTTATTATAAATATAAATAATTAAGTCAAATGTTCAATTAATTTTTTAATTTTAAAGATTAATTTTAAATAAAAATTCTATTGTTATTTATTGAAAAGTATTAAAAGAATACTATGCAATAAGTTGACATTTTTCGATCCAAAAAATGTACAGCGCTAATTCTAAATGAATGCACTGATGACCAAATATAAGAACCGGCGCTATTGTAATTATCAGTACATATATATGTTAGGTATAATAATAATAATATATACTCCAGTAAACCCAAAATCTGTTAGTATTGCATATTAAAAAAATAAGATTGTATTGTTTACAATAGAAACGTACGCTTAGTATTATAAGTTATCCCTACCATTCGACAGTTGTGGGATCGACTATTCTTGTACTACTTCATCTTTTCCTCGAAATAATCTTGCTTTCTACTCGCTAGATAATACTGTATCATAAATAAACAGCATTTTCTTTCCCTGTTTTTCATTTAGTTGCAGTTATTATACTGTATCAATGTAGTGATATAAAGTTCAAAAGTGTAATCTCCAGCCCGAGTTTTTAATTTTATTTTAACTTTACTAAAAATAGTTTTCCTATATTTATATTATTATTTAATTTTACTGAATTTTTAGATGTATTTTAATAATCTTTTCATTTTAACGTTTTATCATTTAATGATTAATTTAATTATGATAAAGATATAATATATTATGTTGCCATTATTGGATACCGATTACATATGTTGAAATTCAGTAGTAATGTGTATTATTTTTATTAAAATATATTAACATTACTGTATTTTCGTCGTCACGTAAATGCATTCTAGTACAAATATTATTCATATAATTAGTAATAGTTTAACAATAGAAACAAGATCTTCCTAAGTTAGGTGTTTCCAGCGCTGGAATATTTTCAGTACGCAAGTTCAATACCGTATTCTAGTACCCGTTTAAGTAATTAGTTGTTCTAAATACAATTTCTATAAATAAATTTTTTCCGATTGATATATAACACACGCGCGCGCGAGGTTGATTAAAATGTAATACAGTCGATCATAACTCACAAATGAAAGCAGTTAGTCAAATGAAACAAACATGACATAAAAGTACATTTTATTCGCTTTAAAAACTTATATTTATTTTTTCACATATAAACATACCATTAACGTGTAAACATCTCTCCTAACGATGAACCAGTTTTCTTATTTCCATTGTGAAAAATGTTGGCGTTCTTCCTTGATCCACAGTTTCACTCTGTCCCATTTCATCATTCGTGTCGAGATGAATACCCTTAATATTCCTCTTTAATTGTGGAAATAACAGGGCGCCAAATCTGTTGACTATCGAGGATGTGGAATAGGTTCAAATTTCAACTTCACAAGAGCGGTGGTTTCATCCAATGTGCGTATGACCAAGCATTATCATGTTGTAAAATTATCGGCTCGGTGAATTGTCGAATACGAAAATTTTGAACACGATATACAGTCTCCTAAGGTGTTTTAATGTCACTATGAATCTCATAGAACTTACATTCGACCCAACTTCCAGGTAATTAATTAACTATCAGTCACTGCATGTATTGAATGAAATCCCAGAACATAATCAATAGAATTTCTTTTTGAAAAGGGCTATTTTTTAAAACTTTTTATTGTGGCGAAACATAGTGACGGTATCCGTGCTCTGCCGTTTTTGTTCTCGTTCATAATGTTGTATCTAAGTTTTATTTCTCGTAACAATATTGGAAAGGAAGTCATCTCCAGCTTCAATATAACCTTTCAGAAGCTGTCCACACAACATTCCCTTCATTTTTTTTTTTTTTTGTTCTTTTCCGAGAGTTTACGAACACCCATTTCGAACAGATTTTACGGTAGGTTGTGTAAATGTGTCCTACTTGTTCTTATGGTGGGTCATTTTGGATCAGATCATCCACCTTCTTTTTTTGCTTTTCATCAGACACAGAAACTGGATTACTGCGAAATTCATCTTCGGTATTCGTTTTACCTGCTTCTGATGCACGAAGTTTTATTGCCAATCTACTCGCAGTACTTCGATCAAAGTTTCATCACCACAAACAACTGTTAGATGACGATAAATATTACTAACTTCCAATTTTTCACCTTTCAAAAATTTAATAGTTGCACATTGTTTTACTCGTTTTGACATATAGTTATACTCGACTTCGTAACAATAGCGACTGACGAAAAATGAGAGTGTGGGTCAACGAGTTTTGAAATGCTAATAGGAGGTAGAACGAAACTACAAGATAACCACACCCCTGTCGTTCTGTGCGATATTTTTTTCTCCTATTATGTTTCAGTGAGCCGCCACTTATAAAAAAAAAAAATAGTAAATTACCCCAGCATTTGTTTTGATAGTTGAAAGTTTTTTTTTCAAAAAATAGTTAAAAAAAAATCACAAAGTGCAGTTATAAAATTCTTTTAAATCCTTATTAATTATTTACAATATAAATTCTTGAAAGAATAGTCAGTAGAATATCTGATGATACATATTTAACACGCTTCATTGCTAAACAGTTTTTGTTCTAAAATATCGCCCAAGAATTTGTCATTTAACAAAAAATCCAGAAATTTCGCTTTACGGGTACAGAAAGATTATCTTTTTCATTAATTATAAACATAAACATGAATAAAAGACAAACGTGGCCCTTTACTTCATCAGTATTCATAGTTCAGAGTGATTAGTGGTAATCGTAAAACTGAATAATTTTTCTTTCAGTTTATGCTAAATTGGCTTCTGTCGTCAGAATCGCTAAAGATAAAAACTAACATATTTAAAGAGGAGTACAAGTAAATTGATTAACGAGTATAAATAAAGGGCCAGAATAAATTTATTTATAAAAACAATAATTATAATGTAAATTACGTGGAGAAAACTAAAAGAAATATTAGAGCTAAAATAAAAAAATATTTTATATTTTCTTTATTTCTGTCTCGGAATTTTGGTGCGGAGTTCCCTGGTTCGAATCCCGATCAGGCATGACATCTTTTCATGACACCTCCCACGGGCTAATGACCATAGATGCTGATGCCCGCTCTTTCATAACAAAAGATATTTAAGATGCATTTGGTTCATTTTATAATATAAAATACCAAAGAAATTTTTTGGGTAGCCTAGCATGCCTGGAAACTGATATCAAAATTAATTTAGTAGAAACGATAATTTAAAAATAAATATACGTAATAAACAGGAATTACATATTTTAGAATCTTTATAAATAACAATGTAAAAACTTCATTGTTGAGCAACGATAGTTACAAATATCCAATGACTTTTTGGAATTTTTAATGTATTAAAAATCCTTTTGCAAAAATTTATAATCATAAGGAACATTAAGCGATTATCCCATCTCTTAAATTTTTTCATTGGCGGGAATACAGTAAATTTTAAGTTAATATAACATTAAATGTTTATCCCCTCCCTTAAATCTAATTTATGGGCGGGAATACTTCTTTGATTAGTTTAAAATTCGTGTTATCTTTTTCCTTTTTGAGATAAGTTTTATCAATACATCATATACAAGATGTGTATATTAAGTATAAGTATATATGGATTTTCCAAATCCGAATTTTAGGTTGTAGCGGTCTAATCAACCTGCTTTTATAAAGTTAATAAAATATTAATTTTATTTTGATTTGTGTCTTATTGTTTATTTAAACAGAATTAGTTGAAAGAGCGGTTGAATGACCTTGTGACTGGATAGTTAGATTTATTTTATATGTCATTGTTTTTGATTTGTTGCGTTTTATATCGATTTATTCCGATCTGAAAATGAATGGATATAATAAATAATACGTATATGAGTTTTGTTTACTATCACTACATTTCTTCTTTCGTTGAATTGGAGTTTGGTGCTGGATTAAATTAATTTAGAGTTAAAAATTAAATATACTTAGGTTTGTCAGATACAATTGGAGGAAAATAGAAAATGATAAAAGAAAACTTATTTATTTTCAGGAAAAAGCTAATTATGATGACTCATGTAAAATTAACATAATAACTACTATAAGTAATAACAATGAATAATTCCGATGAAGACTGAATTTGATTACTGCTCTTTCATATTGTACATCTGGCTATGGGCACATATAGGCTACTATGAATAATATTTTACTTATGTTTTTCCTTTTTTATAAATTCAATGTATAATTTTTGTTATTAATAGTATAGACAAAGCATAATATGATATAATATCAAAATAAAAAGAGCTAAATATGATTATTTAAAAAATGATCAAAATTTTATTATTTTTTGTATATCTTTAGTTTTCAAAAAACTTTAGTTGTGATTACATTATTTTTTTTTAAAAAAAAGACTTATAAAATTAATAATACAGAACGACTCCTAGAGTCGGTGGGAGGGAGATACATTCGAAACAGGAAATTTTAACTGATACCTTTTCAAAATTCTTTTCAATAGGTATCATGCAGTCTGAATACTGCTGTAGAATCTATCATTTTTGGCTATCATTTTTTGCTCCTGTTTATATTAAAAAATAATAATTACGGGTAACAGTAAATTGTATACCAGTGTACGATATCACTCGTAAGTATACAAGATGCTGACTATACTAAAAAGTAAATCGGTCAATTGATAGAGATTTCGAGTGCACGTTACCGAATTCTGCGCTTTAATGTCTCTTTTCGCCAGATAATGTTACACCAAACACCGTACCGAATTCCATAAGAGGGGATTCAGTTTAATATGAACTAAGGGCGATCGTCTTGCAACAGGCCATAATATCATTTTTTAATGTGCTTTTCGTTTTTATATATACTTTACTTTTTACTTTATATAGTCTATTTATTACAATTTGCATACTATTAGTTTATTTCAGTTTTTTGGTACATATTTTTATAAATTTTAAACAACATGAACAAAACAATTTTAGTTTATTTAAAACAAAGGTATTCAAAACATTTTGACAAGGAATATTTATTGAATTGAAATTATCTTTCTTCCAAAAGATAATTTCTTTTAGTTCTAACGTTTAATTACTCAAAAAAAAACACTAATAAGATAAAAATCAATAATAGAAACGTAAAAAGATTACGGGTAAAAATATAGATTGACAAATTCAGTACGGGAAATATGGAAGAACCGAGTGTTCGAGGATAAATAGACTGCTGTGACGTCAGAGTTGTTACTGCTACCAGACTCCGACACCGTTTCATGTACCGTACATGGTGTCTCGTCTTCTGTTGTTATTCAAAAGCGGGAGTGAAAATAAATGTACAGTAGAGCGGAAGTAGAAAGAAGTGAGGGAAGCACCTCGCGTTGATTTTTCTTAACCGCTTCTCCGGACCTCTCGATAACATTTACCTTTATTATGATAACCTGTTTTAAAATACAATATTATATGAAAATAATAGTACTCATGTAAACTATAAAAGTTATATATCTCATGAAGTTCGAGTTATATGAATTAAAATGTAATTTGTAACAATTAATCTCAATTATTGTCAATTCATATCTCAGTAAATTCAGGTCGTGCTATAAAGATAACCTTATTACAACTTTTTTAGTGTTTTTTTTAATGTTTAATTTTATATATAGGATATTCTATTTCATATTAGTATTTTAATAGCTTCGTTATATTATTTAACAAAAAATGACTTTCATAATAAATTATAATTATTCTCTTTTATTTTTATTATAATTTCGTAGAATTATAATATTATAATTGCAATTATAAATACCGCTTACAAAATTTATCTTTATTGTAACTGAGATGGGATTTTATTTATGAAATAGTTTTATTTAATTTATTGCCTAATTTTAAAAATATATAAATAATTATTGAAAGGAACAAAGGTCTAAAAAGATGCAAATTTATAAAGATTAGGTGGTAGGTTAGTATTTCCTTATTTTCTTTTCTTGTTAGAATTTTTAATATAGTTGTATGAAAATAAATGAAATGATATTGTTCGTGATGGTGATCGATCTTTTAACCTGACCCTATTGGTCTTGTAATTTCTATCAACAGTTATGGTAAGTTCCCATTTACAAATGGATTCATTTTGGAGGTCATCCAACATTGATTACTGTATTATAATTTAAATATAAACTAGTCTGAATTGGTTTATATCTTGTATCGATCGGTTTTTTAATAAACTATTTCGATTTATAATTAATTTTTGTTTTCCTTTATTCATTTTAATTTATTCGTTTGATCAAAAGTTGCATTATAATTGGAGATGGAATTGTATTTGTAATTCCTTTCAATACATATTTAATTTAATTGTATAAAAGGATTTATATAAAAAATAAAAAAATCACCTAATAAAATGTACTTTTGTAATTTTGTGGTAAATAATCTGAAAAGAAAAGAACTGGAATCGTTTTTGAAGTGATATTAAGTTTTTATGAATATATTTTCATTTTGTGGTATGAATTAATAATTAAGTTTCAAAAAGACAAGATTAACTACTTGTAAGTAGAATAGATATTAAATTTCATTCTCTACAATCTAAGATTGTTTTTTTTTTATATAAATGTTTTATTTATTTACATTTAATAATGGCTAAACTTCTCTTTAACTAAATTTAATGACGCAGAAACATTATGATGTCGTATAATTTAATCATAAGGAAACTATAAAACTTGATATACTTTTGAACTGTGGAAAAAAGTTGAGAGATTTAGTAGTCTTAAAAAAATTGGACACGGTTTTTACAGTTGTTTTCGTAATTGCAACAATTTTTGTGTTATATATATATATATATATATATATATATATATGTGTGTGTGTGTGTGTGTGTGTGTGTGTGTGTGTGTATGCATGTAAAATAACATGTCGTAATTAATTCATAATCAACGACCAGATCAAACTACTGAAGATAAATCTGTATACAGGTTCTTCTTTCGGTGTAAGTTCACAAAAAGATTTTTTTGGAATTCCGAGTTTAAAGGGTTAAAATGTAGAACAGTGTAATGTAATTTGCTATTTCCTAAATTTCTCAGTAACAAATATAGATCAACTTGACGTTTTAGTATGTAATAATCTTCATCTGAATATCTTAAAATCATTTTCTTAATTTTCAGAAATTCATCCTTGAAAGGGGTAAAGAAAGATAAAAAATCGCGACCAATGATTACAAATTTTCCCCATATCAGATTATATTGAACGAGATATTCACTGGATTGTGGCTTGCAAATACTCTTCAGATAAATATCTTAAATATTTTTTCGGGTTATATTGAATTTCGATTTTTTAAGGACGGTGTACAGCAGGGTGGCTCAACCAACACAGCCACTCCCACTATTACTATACGTGCGACACGACAGGCTGCACCTGGCTCCGGTTACTTGATAAAATAAAAAAAATTATCCACGACGTGAAACAAAAGTAATTGTAAAAACTGGAGGAAGCCATGACGGGGATCCTAGTTTGTGTGTGTGAGTGTATGCGAGCGCGCGTGTGTGTGTGTGTAGTAAAATTAGCCTAAATTTTAATAACTTTGTAGTAAACATTACTTTGAATTTTAACATAGATCATCTACTTCCGTGTAATAGATAAGAATTTATCGGTGGAAAGAAAGCACAGTAGTAATTTATTGCAAAAATTATGTGTTATTTTTTATGGTTTTTGCATAACTAGATGTAATATGGTTGTTTGGAGAGAATAACGTCTAATTTAAGTAACGTGCATAAATTACCGTAGATAAGAAAAACTAATTTATAAAATCTTAAAAATTTGTTTAAAATTGTTATTTTGTACTGCTTGGATTTAAAATATGAGAAAACATATCGTTAACTGGATGAAATGCACCTAATGATGCAGTTTAATTTTATCACTATTATGTGACTTATTTCGGTGATTATACACATTCTTAAATTTGTATTATTTTAAATATCATATTATATTATATTTATGCTTTTCATCCGGAGGATCTGTATGTTCGAGACCAAGGCTGTGATATAGAGGTATCTCGTAGAATATCTCTTATTCTCCTCTTTGGTGGTTTCCTCTATGGTGGGTTTCAATTGACCACACGTCTCAGGTATGGTCAGCCTGAGTCTGTACAAGACTGAACGTCATGAACTGCGGCTGTCTACGGACCCCGAATTCAGAAAACTGCATGGGATAACTGGAAACTTCCGTAATATTCATTACAATACCACCACTTCATTCATTCAATCTCCTAAACCTGTTATGAAAAATAAAAATTCGTTTTTGGAGAAATTTCCTTTAAATCTTAAGCAATATATTTAGATTGTTATTTTTTTCTTGAATTTATCAGTTGACTCAAGCCAATACTCCCATTTATTAAATTATTGCGTAACTGAAATTTTTGTTTTGTACAGAGTGATTCAAAGAAACGGGAAATTTAAAAAACTAAATAACGTTAATGAAAAATATTTTTTATAAAATGAATTTTATTTCATGTAATTGTACAAATGTTGCCATTTCAGGATACATACATTTTAGTTTATTTTTTAAAGATGACATCTTCCAGGTGACCTCCTCTTCTACGTAAACACTCACGAAGTCTCTTCGTTAAATTGTTCATGGTTTGACGTAACATCTCGACTGGAATTTCCGCAATTGCTTCTCGGATCTTTCCCTTCAGTTCTTCCGTTGTAGCAGGTCTACTGTGGAACACTTTGCTTTTAAGGTGACCCCAGAAAAATTAATCGCAAGCTGAGACATCAGGGGATCTGGGAGGCCATCTAATATCACCATTTCATGAAATGACACGTTGACCAAACAATCGGCGTACACCTGCCATCGATATTCGTGCAGTATGTGACGTTGCTCCGTCTTGTTGAAACCAGGCTGTGTTAAGAATCGGTGGAAATCTCTTTTGTTGTTCCACAACAAAGGTTTCAAGCACGGCTACGTAACGAGCTTACGTCACTGTAATCGCAAGACCGTTGTCATCCTCAAAAAAATAAGGGCCTATAACACCGTAAGATGACATAGCACACCACACGGTCACTTTCTGGCTGTGCAACGGACGCTGGTGTAGCTGCATAGGATTTTCTTGTGCCCAGTATCTGAAATTTTGCTTGTTAACAAATCCACTGAGGTGGAAATGCGCTTCGTCTGACATCCACAGTTCGTGAACAAACTCTTCGTTATCATTTATCTTCTGAAGCATTACATTACAGAATTGTGCTCACACAACTGCATCGTTCGGTTTCAGTTCCTAGACGATCTGCAACTTGTACGGATAGTATTGCCAAGTCCTTCACTAACATTCTTCGAACACTTGAACTATGCAATTGTAAAGATGCTGAGAGACGACGGATTGACCGATGTGGACTTCGTGTGACAGCATCTTGTAAAGCTTGAACATTCTGTAGTGTACGGACGGTTCGCTCACGGCCTGGAGGTTTCTTTTTCATTGCCGAACCAGTTTCCTAAAAATGAGATATCCATGTTTTAATTGCATGTGCTGATGGAACACGGTCGTGCCGTCCCAGATTAAAATGACGGCGAAATTCTCTACGCGCTCCCTCCACACTGTCATTGTTTTCGTAAGACGCTTTGATAGCAAATGCACGTTGCGCACCACTCCAAGGATCCATGACAACTAAATGGCAGATTAGGTTAGAGAGGCTGGCGCCACTTATCAAGTGGTTCCAATCGCCCACGGCTACCAGCACAACTTTCAAAATTTCCCGTTTCTTTGAATCACTCTGTATTTATTTCAGTTATTATTTACTTATTGTTCATTTAAAATTATAAATTCTGCTTCTTTAAGATATGTTCTTTTCATTTGTATTATTACTCCTTTCAGTAAGAGTTTTCATCTCTCCAACCAGTTTTCCAGCTACTGCTGGGTTTAGGTGTGCGTGTATAGGCAAATGGAATTACCGCTACCGGCTTGCCAGGCCTGAAATAATTACAGTGTAGGGGTAAATGTACCGATAAACACGTAGACTGAACAGACTCAGGTAGACCACTCCTGAGACGTGTGGTTAATTGAAACCCACTAAAGAACACCAGTATCCACAGTCTTAACATTCAAGCCCATATACAGAAACAGCTGCCTTTACAAGCACTTGAACCTTTGAACTCTCGACTTCAAAAATCAGCTGTTTTTGTGATGATGAGTTTAACCAGTAGACTAATCCGGCGGGTTTCAGTAAATGTTATTGAATCAAATTGTTAAGGGCTTTCGAATCGCATTCCATTTGTCATCAGTTCTACAGCTGCACAATTAGTAGATTGTTTCTTGTTGAAAGGTTTTATGTTTTATAATCTGATGTCATCGTTATGTGGGTGTTAATATTTAAATAGGTCAATACCACTCAATTTATCCGTTCATGCAGTATTTTCCAAGCCACTACGTCATGAAATAGAATTCTGCAGAGAATTTTCAAGTGAAATTTGAGCGGCCGTTTATAAATATTTAAAAAATCAACTAGTTTTCAACCGGATGTGTAAAAAAATTGGTTCCATTTATCTGAATAAATTTTTTTCCAATAAACAAAAAAATTTCACGTGGACAACACATGACTTCCTTGAACGCCTATTAAATTACATTTACACTGTTTTTTTTAAATGGAAAGTACATAAAATTTTATTTCATTAAAAACTTCTGATACTTTTTCATATTTTTTGTTGTTGTTATTGTTGAATTATTATTCACTGTAATTTTTTTTTACAATGAAAGGTTAATAACTTGAAATCGAGAGTTCTAAGGTTCAAATCCTAGTAAAGGCAATTACTGTACTTCTGTATGGATTTGAATCTAGAGCGTGGATATTTATAAATTAATCAATCAATATATTTAAATTAAAAAAAGTTAAAAAAAAAGATGATGTAGTCTGATTCGAACCGATGTGCCTTCCCTTTGTAAGATCCAAATATTTCATTAATAAAACTTTCATTTGGCTATAACTCTGGAACCAATGAAAATAAGTACCACTTATGTATGATATACATGTTATTGAAAAACTCTCAATGAGGGATTATTACTGCAGTTAAGAAAAAGTAAAAAATCCAGATTCTTTTGATTTTGGGATTTCTTGGACACTTTTGGTCTAGTCGATTGCAGTGAAAAGGTGAGGTGCACAACTAGGTGTTACAACAGTCGTAAATCCAAAATTTCAACATCTTGCGGCTAATCGTTTTTAAGATATGCGAGATACGTTCGTACGTACGTATAGAATTCACGCCGAAACTAGTCAAAATGGATTCAGGGATGGCCAAAATAGATATTTACGTTGAAATGTGGAAACTTCCTTTACTTCGTACAAAAAAGTCAAAATTAAAAAAAAATTATGTATTTTGATTTAATTCAGTTATTTTATTCATAACAAAATTTTTAATGGATATTTATAAGAAATTAGATAATGTTAACCTCTCAAAATACATAAAAGTGTATGGCTGTATATGTATTTAAATGTATATATATGCAAAATATATTTTTTTTAATACTTGACGTGTAATCAACTCGTTAGGAAATTTTAATGAAATCAAAAAAGAAATATATCTGGTAACGCTTGAATTAAAACCCATATTTTTATGCAGTTTATTATATAAAAAAATGGGGTTATTTCAAAAAACCTTTAAAAAGGTAACAAAAATTATTTTTATTTACATAAATATTTAAATTTTGTTAATATTTCTAGTTTTCTAATTAAACTATTAATATAAGATACCACTAATTAATATACAAATAAAAATTGACCTTGCGAATAAAATACTGAACAAATAGTCTGTCATCATATTTTTTTTCAATAGTATCTGTTGTAGGAAATTTTATTCTGCGGTTTCAAAAGAATGTTAATTTTTCTTGTGTTGTCTATATATCGTGACAGCACCTCCGATTCATAAGACTGACTAAATTGTTGTAATATAAAACACAGTGCATCAGACGTATGTTTTCGATTATTCTACTAATATAATATGAATATTCTTATTTGAAATTTACAACTATTTTATTTGTTACTATTAAAAGTAATCTTTTATACTTTTATTGAAGGAGATTTAAGAGATCGTTTCATGTTATTGGAATGTTATAGTATTTTTACGTGATTTATTACATACTATATTAAAGAATTCCACATTAAAAAATTTGTCAATATTTATTTGACTACTTGAATAGGTAATACTATTTTTAACTGGCTAATGTTTGTCTTTTTATTCATCAAAATGAAATGTTTATTTTAAACTGTGTACCAATATTGTTAAACCAATATAAAATACTGGGGCCTTTTTAAAAAGTATTTTAGTTTTTCTTTTACCATATTGCAAAATTTTTCCATCAAATCTAAATGTATTTTTCAACTTACGTAATCTTTTTTTATGATTGGTACGGTAGTATTTTCATATGACTGTTTATTTTATATTTTTTATAACTGATTTCGTTGTTATTAATCTGCCGTATAAAATTAGTATTTAATTGATTTAACATATAGTATGGCATTTCATTGTATTTATTTATTTATTACATTTTACTTAAAATATATAATTAACCTTATATCTCCGTACGATGAGAACTCCTTCTCCACCTTTACTCTCACTACCCTTTTTTTCTGTTTTAATCTCCAGAACTATCGTAAGGTATTACTTCAGAGGATGATATGTTTGAATGTAAATGAAGTTTAGTTCTGTAAAATCTCAGGTGGACATTTCTAAGATGTGTGGTTAATTGAAACTCTACCACCAAAGAACACCGGTATCCACGATCCAGTACTCATATCCCCCACCGGCTTGGTCTGTAGGTGAACTTATCATCGCAAATCAGCTGATTTCGAAATCGAGTGTTCTAAGGTTCAAAGCCTAGCAAAGGCAATTATACCTTTGTATGGATTTGAATCTAGATCGTGGATATTTATAAAACCCCCGGCATCCAAAATTTTGGTTGATCGATAAACATTTTTCTTTGTATCTATGCTACAATAGAGTTATAGCCGGTAAGTAAAAATGGTGAATATAGGAACTTTTATTTTTTATCCGGCCTACTTGTGGAATTTTGTCCCAAAAACAATTAAAAGATGATTTACCTTGCAAAATGATAATTTTTAATAAAAAAAATAGCTAAGCAAACATGTTTTGACACAAAAAATTACGTGTTAAAAAAACGCACACACAAATCGTAAAGTAACTTATTTGTATAATGAGGTAGATGTTCAACATTTCTCTTTTGGTGAGCAGCATTCCATGTCGTTGGGAAACTTCACAGCTGAATCCAATGAAATGGTGAAGTGTGTCCGTTTTGTATATCAAAAAAATATTTACAACCTAAAATGTAGGTTTATGTAGTTCAGTTATATCATTGTAAATGTTTGTTTATTGTTACATAATTATTTTTCTACTAGGCTCATTCTTAGAATTGTTTTTTAAAAGGTTTTTGCTGTAATGTTACCGAATATGCGCTGCTGTCGGTATTTTTAATTAGATTGTATTAACGTAATCTAATATGAAACTCTGTTAGAAGCAATATTAATCGATTTCGGTGGTCAAATTATTTTCCCCACTTTCCTTATATTATTTACAAAAAAGAGGGCGGAAAAATCTCATGCACGTAAACTGTCCAGTTCTATGAATTCAATATCTGTTATCAAGTTATTGAGGGTTAGCAGTAATTAATAACAAAAATAATGTATCAATGATTTTTATGAAGAAGTGATGTGATCTATACAGCTTCTAAAGGTTTGCTTGAAGAGGGGAAGAAATTAAAAAAAAGCTGGCAAAGTATTGTATGACTTATCCGGCTACGCTGGGTATTTATATTTAAGTGAAATTTATATATATATATATATATATATATATATATATATATATATATATATATTTCTAATTAAGGCATATCCAAAAACATAAATTTCAATTTTAAAAGGTGGACGTTGATTTTTTTTAAAAACTTTTTTTAAATTATTTATATATTCATTGTAAGTAACAAATTTGTTTTAATAAAGATTTCTCTAAAATTTCTCTGAAGAAAATCGAAACTGGTATCCCCCAACGTATTCCTTAACGAATTTTGAAAAAATTAATATGATCAACGCTCTAAATTTAAAAATATTTGATCCTAATTTGTAGAGGATTGAATTGGTTTGAACAATCCAATTGATAGCAGGCCAAAAACCGGTCTCCGTGGCGCGATTGGTCTCGGCTTTTCATCCGGAAGTCTCGGGTTCGAATCCCGATCAGGGATGGCATTCTGACACTACAAAATTATCATCATTTCATCTTATCCTCTGAAGCAATACCTGACGGTGGTCACGGAGGCTTAAAAAAATGCCAAAAGCAGTGCGACACATACGTACATACAAATGTTTTTTGGTCTAAATGAGCTAATTGAACCAAAGATTTGCAAAAAGCTGATCACCCTTAATATAATATACTAGCTATAATCGCCGGGAAGGTAATAAAAGTAAATAAAGATCTTCTGCTATTTGTTTGCAGAATTTGCTTTTATTGTTGATAAATTCAAGCTGGATGGAAAAGCAGTTAAAAATAAGATCCAAATTTGGGTCTTTTCTGTTTCTCCTCCTCAATAATTAATCCGATGATTGTGCATAGTTACGGATTAATTTGGTTAATCGCCCGTAACATATATAATTTGAGTATTTGACGTTAATTACAAGGTTAGCGAGCGAAGCGAAAGTAGATTATGTTGTTATTCGTTCGACTTGTCAGTACACTGAATCAACATTGTCTTTTTCTTTTTCCTGTTTAGCCTTCGGTAATTACCTTTCAGATTATACTTCAGAGGATGAATGAGGATGATATGTATGAGTATAAATGAAGTGTAGTCTTGTAAAGTCTCAGTTCGACCGTTCCTGAGATGTGTGGCTAATGGAAACACAACCACCAAAGAATACCGATATCCACCATCTAGTATTCAAATCTGTGTAAAAATAACTGACTTTACTAGGACTTGAACGCTGGAACTCTCAACTTCCAAATCAGCTGATTTCATAAGACACGTTCACCACTAGACCAACCCGGTGGGTTGTATCAACATAGTCTAACCAAACATAACCTACGCTCGCTAATCTCCGCCAATTAACCGTATTGTTTCTGTATATTTTTTTTATAAACATGTTTAAAAATTACGAATTAGTTTAAACATGAGCAGTTACTAGTACGTGATAGGTAACGTAAAAAAAAAAACATTGCGGGCGAAAAACAGAGAGGATCTCAAGATTTTTGAAAATGTTTTACTCAGAAACGATTTCTGGATTTTGGCTATATTTTTTAATTTCTATTTAGAATTCTATGAATTACAATTTATTAAAATCTTAATGACTCGTTAAATATTTTGGAGGGGTGGTTGCATCTCATCCTTTTTCCGTAATCTCTCTATTTCGAATTCCGGTCACACTTGGAGGAGTTGTTTATACGCTACCAAATGTCTATACTGTATTTCATGCTTAAATTATTAATTTATGTGATAAGTTTATCACTTAAAAAAAAAAAAGGAAAGGAATCTGACTAATTGGGTTTTTTCACATTATGTGGTAACATTCCCTTTTCTTTTAAAACATGGATGTAAACAACTCTATTTAAATAGTACAGTCCTAGACATAGATAAGATGATGTTTATAAATAAATAAATTCGGTAAATAACATTTTTATAAATGAGTACAAAAGTTTAACGACGTAAATTATTACGAAATCTTGTTTATGCGCTGTTGTGAACATATGTGTTCCAAATCCTGCTTTATCTGGTATGTAATTCCCACACTAGAAGTCTAAATCGTTAAACAGTTTAACTAAATAATTCGGTGAAATTATTTAGTTAGAGATTAAAGAGTAATGATTATGACGTCTATCTTAATAAAATATTATTTAAATATTTAAATTTCCTTATCGAATGGGAAAATTACAAAAAAAGAAGAAATATGAAGATTTAAAAGATTTATTTTTAAGTACCCTGAATCATTTCGTTATTTAATCATTAAGAACTAAATTTATCTGTTTATAATGCTGTAAAAACTGTTTGTTTACCTTACTTAAATCGAACATTTTCTTTTACAACTTTTCTTCTCTTTATCAACATATCCGAAATATGACAGATTGATTTTCTAATTATCTATAACAAAACTATCAAATTCAAATTGCTTTCTTATTAAATTATTCTTTACTCTATTTTACGATTTTCTTATTTCCTTTTATCTATCCAACTTTATTATTCCACCACTTCCTTCTATCCTTCCACTAGAGTTGAAATATTCTTGGATCACTCATTTTCTCTTTTTTCAATATTTTTTTCAGTTTGTTTATCAAGTGGTTTTCTTGTGAATGTTCTCTTTTCAAGTTCATTTAAGTTTATTTACATCAAGTCTTCCATTTTCCATCCTATTTACATGTCCAAACCAACTTTTTTTCCCAAATTTGTTTAATTTTTCCTATCTGATTTTACATTCCTAGGCTAGTCAAACATATTTTTTCTTTCTATTTTTTTTTTTTTTGTTTTTCTATTCGTCTTACATTTTGAATATTTTATTTTTTAATCCTGTATTTTCTCTTTTCTTCCTTAAACTACTCTTCTTAAACGTTTTTTTGCAGACTACATCATACTTTCGTTTTTACTTTTATTGTTCTACGTGTTTGTTGTATACATAACTACTGAAATGGAATAAATATACAAGTATAATTACTTAAAACTGAAAATATTTTTTTAAATTCCTAGTACTTTCATAAATCTGATTTACTTTTTCAGCCTTGCTTTCACTATAACTTTTTTGGAATTTTTTTATCACCTAAGAAACGTTTTTCCTTCAAATCAGTTAATTCTTTAACTCATTTTTCTTTACTTTCCCGTTTAGTATTGATTTTTCTAATTACTTTGTTCTCCATGTATATTTTTTTACGTTTCCCGTTTTTTCACCTAACTACATCCTTCTCTTTTTAATTTTATCATTTCACAAATTCAGGATGAGTTTCACGTTGTATTTTTGTTATCACATGTATGCCTTATTTAATATCGGCGGCCGAACACGGTATAGTAACTCAGGTGCGAATTAGCGCACAGTATACGGACGCGCTGATACAAGCATCACTACCGCCGCGAAGACGACCGCACAGTTCTCCCACCATAGCGGCGCTGCAGCACCGCCACTCTTCAGGCTCCAATAAAAGAGCGTCCACCACGAGAGTGAATGCATTTCATCGTCAACCACCACCTGGAGAAGACCAAGAAGAAGGAGAAGTTCCCTAGCCGACTCAACGTGGGACCTCCCGGCGGATGCCAACATCCACGCCGAAGCAGCAGGCCTGGCCGGCCCGCCGAGAGAGTCGCTGGACGCGGATGCTACCTTCCCTCTCCAGCTCCAGCTCACCGGGCTTCAATCGCCGTGGCCGGCGGAGTCGGCAACAGTAGCCGCCCCAGGGAGAACCGCGCCTCGGCCACGCCGGCGTAGGACGACCAACGCCGACCCGACACGCGAGGCTCGCAGTGTCCGGTCGCAGTGGCTCGCAGAGGCTCGCAGTGGCTCTGGGGACCACCGCTGCCACGCTGTAGTGGGGATCCAACTGCCGCTTAGGAAAAGCCCGGTCGGACTTCAATGGACGAGCCGCAACTCCCCGACTTCGCCGGAGACCAGCTTCCGGACCCAACAGCTCTTCTGAGAGTTAACGCAAAAAACGGCCCTTTTCAGGGCCACCTCAAGGTTATGGATTACAAACCGTCGAACCATTCGGCGATAAAGACGACTACCCTAAGGTTAGCATTTACAACGAACTGTCGAAGCCATTCGGCGACAACGTATATCACCCAGAATGACCCCAAATTATTTTTGGTAATAAATTTAATGTGATAAAAATTAAAATTTCTTTCCTAAATGAATTTTTAGATATTTTAGTTATTTACTCATCGTCGCAAATCAGTTGTTTAAGAACTGGTTTTCAAAGTCGAACGTTCTGAAGTACGAATCCTAGTAAAAACTTGTTGATTTCATACGGATTTTGAATACTAAACAGTGGGTGCCGGTGTATTTCGATATTTTGCGGTTCAATTTGGTCGGCCTGAGTCTGTATAAAGACATCTCATTTACACGTCATAGACATCATCCTCATTTCATTGAACCTTATGCGCGGGTTTGTTTGTTGTTAGTTGAACTAAATTAGTTGAACAGTTTGCAACGTATACATTAGGAGTAATAACAAAATACATTTTTAAATCAATTATCTAACATGTTATATTTTTCCGTTTGAGAAATCTTATCTTTTTTATATATATAAACATTTTATTTAATTTGTAAATTTAAAAATATTCATGGAATTAAAATATTTTAAGTTAAATTTTTTTTTTCTTAACGTGGATCAATTCATTTTGTATTATTATACTTTAAAATTATTTATAGATTACAAATAAAAAACATTGCTTTATTATAATTGTAAATACGATTAAATTATCGCAAATAATAATTGTTGCACTTCTATCAAGTTATCTAAAAACAATGATGTAAAAAATTTTACAACTTAACTAATTTTTAAATGGAAATTCATGTTATAGTTTGATGGTAGTTCAGAGGACAATTTTTGTTTTTCATTGATCAACGACCTTTGAAATTTTGTTATGTATAGATTGTAATAAAATTTAATCAAGATTATTAAGTGGACTTTGAGACGGACTGTGTTAAATTACAAAAATATTATCAATAGGCTTATAATAATAAATGAGAAGGAAATAAAAATAATCGATTGAAAGAGTTAATAAATACGAGAAAACCTGTGTATAAAAATTGATTTTAAACAGTATTTATGAATTGAAGATTGTTCATTTAATTAAAAGGTGCAAATTTAATTAATAACTCCAGATCTCTTGACATTTAACATTTCGAACGTTAATTTGATTTTGGAATAATAACTTTTTTTCTGGTATGTCAACAGTAAAAAGAAAACGTGAATGAATGTTACTGTAGAATATTAGTTTATATAGAGAATGATCCATGAAGTATATAAACTTTCAAAACATGTTTTATTCGTGAATTATGTTAAAAGGTTCATATAACCATAGGTTCGGAAACAGTTCGTTAGCAAGTGTCGGCTGCGAAAAGATTTCATCCTGATTTGTGCGCCTCCTGTAAAATTAAGCTATAATTTTTTTCACGAAAGCGTGCAGCAAACCAAAACATAACAAAATGATGATTCTAATTTAATTTAATTTAGCGCAATTCATCCGAGGAAAAAACACTTCTCTTTACTTTTAACGTAAAAATAAAGTAAAAATAACGTGCAATACAAAAATTAGAAAATTGCGATAGTTTTAAGAAAGATGTGAAGTTTTAAGAAAGTATTTTACAGCTATATTAAAATCTCATCAAATAAAAAAAAAAAAAAGTAGTTGCTATCTTAATGAATTTTTTAAATACCTGGTAAAGCTTCTGTCTGTTGTCGTTTCTCAAATTTGTCATAATATCTTTAATAATAATTTCACAACTGCCCGCTTCCCACGATTTTTTCCTTCTTTAATTACGAGGCATGTTTTTAAAGTAAGTACCGTTTTGAAATTAAAAAGAAACAAGTACACTATCTTAACAATTTTATTTTTACGTGAAAGCCTGTACATTAATCTACTTTTCTACATAATTGCTGCCAATATTAAGGCACTTGTACCGTTCAACCAGCTTTAGAACACCATCGTCATAGAAGTCTGCCGCCTGAAAATAACCACTGCAACACGGTTTTCACAATTTTCGATCATTTAAGCGTTCGGTCACAATTTCATAGAAAACACTTCTTGAGTCAACTTTCTGAATCTTCAGTAATGACAGAAGGTCGTCCATTCCGTTTGTCATCATGAACATTCTGGCGGCCATTTTTAAAAGCTCATTCCACCGCTCAAATTCCATCGCTCATAATGTTTTATTCATACACTTTCATCTGACCATGAATTTCAGCCGCTTTCACGCCTTCGGCACTAAAAAAACGAATCACACCACGTATTTCACAGTCGGCGGGATTCTCGATCACCGGAGGCATTTTAAATACTCACAAATGAACGTAAACATAATCGAATATTTCCGTAATGGTATCTGTGGCTTGCTAACAGATGCGGGTACACAGTGCGCATGTGTGGAATGTCGACCGCAGCGTAGCAGCGGCAGAATTTCGAAACGGTACTTACTTTAAAAACATGCTTCGTATATGTTGAATACATTTCTTTCATTCCTTCAGCAACAATGTTAACAATTTCTTTTAAACCAATGCGTAAATTTATCTCCATTTATTTCATCGTCATGCTCTTGAGAAGACCTGGATTCAAATACCTATAAACCATCGTTCAAAAAACCATTTTCACTTCCTACGTGCGTTACTATTAATCTTTTATTTTTTCCAGCTGGAGTTTTTACCTCAGTTGAGAAACCATTTATAAAAGCGTCTGTTGCGCTCTGTTTATTTTTTACCCATATCTTTTTCCGAACATAAAGCTATCAGTACATAATAGTAATTATTTTTAATATTCTTGGACAATCTTTTAAAAATATTCAATTGTGAAATAACTATGTTTACCTTTTAAACATCTTTTGATACGAGGTTGTTATTGATGTTTATAAGGTACTCAGGTATGATTCTTTGTGAACCAAAAATGAAAGTAATAACATCTGGTGTGGTTCTTTCATGACAGTTGGTGAGACAGTCTCAGGTCATCATGACCTGAGAATGTACGAGCTTTCACTTATACATATCATCCACATTCATCCTCTGAAATAATACCTTACGGTGGTTTCGGAGGCTAAATAGAAGAAGAAAAAAAGTTGGTGAGAGATAAATTATTTAAAACCGAATTGTTGTTAAATCATTACAAATAAATAAGATAAAATCTAATAGAGAAAGATTTTAAAAATAAAACTATAACTTTTTTCAGAACGTAGCAACACGTTCTGAAAATTTCAGATAAAATTGATGATGATAAATAAGTATTTAGATTTCTGTATTCTTTAAATGAATAAAAAGTGAATATTCCATACAATGGATGTGTAAAGTGATTGAAATTGCAGGTGTATACAATAATCATGAAAAGAATGAACGTAATTTTTTTTTTTATATGTAATTATCAGCCGACATCATGTCTGTAAATTTTTCAAATATAATAATTGTACCTTTAAAATGGGATATCTTTAAAAGATATCCACAAACGTTTTTACGTATTCCTTTTTATATGCTATTCTAGATGAAAATGTCAAATTTTTCCAAGTATGTTAATTTTTAAATTATGATTTTAAACTTTGGCCAGAACCAAAGTATATTAAATAAGACTGCATCATCTGTTGTGAAATTTGTTGATTAAAATTAGGATCGAGCAAAGTATTTACTGACAATCTGTGCCATTTATAGTGCATAAATGACATAAATAAATGATATGAACTGAAAGTTGAATGCAATAGAGATAAATTAGAGGCAAAGTTGTAATTCGATAATTTTATTGAATGTTGAATTTGAAAAAGAATGAAAGTGAAAAGTTTACAGTTTAAGAAGAAAATCAAGCAGAACCTATTGACTTGGTATGGACATTTAATGAGGATGAGTAAGAACTATTTATTTAAGAAAGTATTTGAATGGAAACCTGCAGAAAGAAGATAGAGAGGTCATCCAAGAGTTGTAATAGAAGATAAGAGTGTTACATACTTTCACATCAAAGAAGAGGAAAAAAACTTGTAAATTGAGAAAGTTGGTAAAGGAAATAACATGTAGTATTGTAAACACACACTATAAGTAATTAAGTAATTTGTATTAGAAAACTCTTTTAATCTTTTTGCCATCATGGTGAATGTTCCATTTTTAGGATACATTCTTTCTTTCAGTCGTGTTAAAAAATAGTTCTGAAAATTTCTTAATAACATTGATAATGGAAGTATTTGATTATTAATTCTTAATCATATTGATAAGCTGAAGTATTACGTAGAATTACATGAAAGTAGTTCTATTGTCTGTTTTAATAGAAGTTAATATTATTTTTTTTAAATATGTGACTTATTGTTTTTTTTTTTTTTTTTTAGTAAAGGCTAGACATTTATTAATTTAAAACACAGATAAACTAAATCTTTTTAATTTTGCACAATTCATGTTTATGGGCACTAAAAACCCGATAGCTCTTTTTTACTTCATTGTACGAAGTAACGGAATTACTGTAATCGCAAAAAAATTCGATTTTCGGATGTCAACAGAAATATTCATTTTGACCATCCCGGAATCAATTTTTACTAGTTTCGGCGTGACGAACGTAATTATCTCGCATAACTCAAAAACGATTAGCCGCAGAATGTTGGAATTTTGGATTTAGGACTGTTGTAATATCTAGTTGTGCAACTCCTATTTTGATTGCAATCGACTTGACAAAAATGTCCAAAAAAGACCAAAATGCAAAAAATTTGAATTTTCAACTTTTTCTTAACTGCAGTAATAAGTCCTCATTTAGAGCATTTCAACGATGTATCATAAGTTGCTTATTTTCATCGGTACCAGAGTTATAGCAAAATAAAATTGTAATTAATGGAATATTTAGATCTTACAAAGGGAATGTGCATTCCCTTTGTTCCAAAACACTTCATTTTCTTTTTTCTTTTTGAACTTTTTTTTTTAAATATATTGATTTATTAATAATTATTAACCGCTGATTGTAAAAAAACAATTACAGTAAATAATAATTCAATAATAACTATAAAAAAAATGAATCTGAGGTTATTGCTGAAATAAAATTTTATGTACATTTCATTTTAAAAAAAAAATGTGTGTATGTAATTTAATAGACGTACAAGGAAGTCATGTGGGGTCCACATCCGATTTAAAAAAAGAACATCAAAGGGAAATATATTAAATTTTCATAAAACTTATTTTATTACGATATTGGAAAATGTTGCCTAAAATTTATAATGCTGATTGTGACGTTATTTTTTATATTTTTATTATTGAAAATATATCTATTTAAATTATTATTACTTTATGTGCATAAATAATAAAAATAGTATAATTCTATACATTTTACTATTAATCATGAAAAATAACTTGCATGTATTTTTTCTTCTGCTCACCAATAATTTACAAAAACACATGAGAATATTCATTTGGAAAAAAAAATTTAAACAAATTTATTAATTTCCGTCGTGATGAAAATATATTTTATTTTAAAACCAAATATGTTAATAAATTACACAAAAAATTAAGAATAATTATAGAAACATTTTTCAATATATTTTGATGAATCAGAGAGTCTGATATTGAAAAATGTTTCCATAATTATTCTTCGAAATAAGCCAGTACGAAATTTCAGCTGTCAGTTCATTCTGTGCAAAATTGATTGTCCGTGGAAGTTGACATTAGTGCTCCTTATTTGAGATCTATCTGCGCTCTACGTGTTTTTGGTTACTATGCATTTAATTTTTTGTTGTCTTACATTGTTTGTCTTTTGCTTCGTTATGCTACGAATGTTTCGTTACTATTTATACCGGCGATATTACCGTTGCTAAGGAATGTTGTTAGCAACGTTAAATTAAGTGTTTTTATTGTTATAAATTTTTTACAATGTTTTGGATTTTTTTCAATCAATATTTTCAATATTCTCGTGGACTTAGTTGGTTGCTTATTGGACAATGGATTACTATTTTCCTTGCCCTTGGGTGATTGTTATTTTCTGGACACATTAATTGGCGATTTGTTTTGTTTCGTGTTTATCAGTGATGACAGATATTGATTTCGATGCTGGGATGTTTGGTACACCTATGAGTAAACAGAAGCCTACGCAGCGTGGCAAGGTCCGTTGGGGATTATCCAGTAACAGCGAAAGTGTGCAAGCGGACAATAAGAATGTGTTCTACCGCAAATATGGAGGGCATGGAATACATTCCGAATGATAGTGGCGAGTTTAACGTAGTAATGCAGGAGTTGGTCAACTAAACTAAATTACTGAGTCGCCTGGTTCAGAGAAGGTGAGTGCTTCTATGAAACAGTTTGACAGGCACCGCAAAGTCTTCTGGCCGTCTGCCCAAGATCGTGGAATTTAGGTGGCGGAGGTAGCCACACAGACGCCTGTAACGTATGGTGACCAGAAGATCCAGAGGGTTTTGGAGGAATGAGCGGAGGAGTCTGTACTAATGCAGTTAGTCGGGAAGAGATAGCCGCAAGATTGCGGTGGCGTGGGTCTTTGACCTGTGAAAAATAGTGAATTCTAAGTTACAGTATCCAAAAACAGTTTATTTTTATTTTTATATACCATATTATCTTATGTTGTAATATTTTAAATTAAGACGTGTATTGTAATCAAAAGCACAAAACTAAATTTTTCTTATTTATAATATATTACTATCAGTAGAATAATTGTTGTTTTCATTTAAAGTTAATTACTCATATTCTTATTTATGAACACAAAGTACATTCCTGTTTAAATGAAATGATATTTTTAAATTTAATGTCACACAAATATCTTTGAATTATGAATTTTTAAACAAGACAAAAAGTGTTCACATGAATTTTTTTTAAATAAGTTGAATGCAGTCATCAATGTTAGTATTTTTTTTCTTTTACATTAGAAAAGGCATGATGTAATGGTCATATCTATAATAACCGTAACCTCCATAATTTCTCAGGTTTCCTAGCTTCATCTTCTTAGTTTGCTGCATGAAGTTACTAATTGGTTTTTCATCTTTTGTTTCTCTCTGATCTTCCAAATTCTTTATAGACCAAGTCGATTGCAGCAGCAACCACCTGAAATGTAGAAAATTTATTCCGAAAAACACACAATTTTTTTTAATTATGAGGGTCTTTCCTTCGTACATTCACCTACGCTGCAATTGGACAGCAGGAGACGCAGCTTCACTGGACAAATCAGGCAATTGCAAGTTTCCTCCCAACAACGAGTGATGATGCCCTGTGCACTCCCATCGCAATTTTTTTTTCACGCAACTGTGTTTCGCATCCAATTTAATTTTCACCTAACCTGTTACCCCCTATCATGCGAATTCTTCCAGATTTATTCAAGTTGGGCAGTCCAACATCCTGAGGTTATTAACACACAGAAAGGAGCACGTACACGCTTCTGCCCGCACATAAATATCCCTCATTCATTGGCCATCATGTACCGTTCTGCTAACGATTCTTCAGATTAGGCTGTCCCCCGCACACTAGGCCGATTACATTTCCATAAAAGTTCTTGGTTATGTAAATGTAATTGCAAAGTAATTCCATTTAAGCCTTGTTGGTTATGGAAATTAATATCTCTACCTAGCAACTGACCTCTGCCAAGAATCCCTTTTGTTCACGATCTAGTATTCAAATCCGTGTAAAAATAACTGATTTTACTAAGACTTGAACGCTGTAACTCTCGACTTCCAAATCAGCTAATTTGTGAAGACGCGTTTACCACTAGACTAACCAGGTGGGTTAAGCATCAACCCTATCAGGAATGTTCCTACCAACAGTAATAATATTCATTCCAGCAAACAATTTCCTTCCATCGACCATTCCAGCATGTAAATCATCCTGCATATATATATATATATATATATATATATATATATATATATATATACATGTACACATGTATATGTATATGTTATTTCCACCATTACTAACGAATTTATAGTAGTTTGAGTGTATTCTTGAAATTATTTTACTAATTCTATAACGTTATATTAATTTAAATTTTAAAAGCCTTTACCCGTAGTTACAGTTATAAGGTATTTTAATAATACCTGTATGTGTACTAAGATAGTGTCATTATTTTTAATAACAAAACAAAAAATTCTACAATTTACAATCAAGTTCTCAGTGACAACTTTTTCCTATTTTACCTACCATGAATAACGACCGATATTAATCTTACAAAATCACCTTTTATATTCTCAGAATATTTATTGTACTTAAACCTGTTCATAAGCAACACATTTTAAGATGTGTATATGAAAACAATTATTTTTTACATGTATAACGAATATATTTTCAGAGCTATTGTACTCATAATAATTTCTCTTCAATAAATATCAGTACATCAATAGCAAAAAAATATGTAAAGTTATTATGTCAATGAAAAAAAAAAAAAACATTTAATATTTCAAGGAATTAAATATAATCTTTCCTTTCCGACCTGGAGCATTATTGAAAAATAAAACTGGTACACGAGTTAATATGAAATAAGTTGAAATAAACATACCATAAATCCAACTTACATAATATACAACTCCAAATAAGAGAAGAAATTTGTGGTACCAGGACTGTATTATTATAAAACAGTGGAGTACTGTAAATAAGGGACTTTTACTGAAGCATGTTTTTTTATATTAAAAATGTTCTTTAATAAATATCTTGTACTGTTAATCAAAATGTTAAACAATACATTGTTAAAAATGTATGTAAATGTTAAACAATAATATTTATTTTGACCTTCCCCAAATCCATTTTTACTAGTTTCGGCGTGACGTACGTAATTATCTTGCATAACTAAAAAATGATTAGCCGTAGAATGTTGAAATTTTGGATTTAGGAGTGTTATAATATCTAATTGTGCACCTCCTCTTTGGATAGCATCGACTTGACCAAAAATAAAAAAATTTGGATTTTGAACGTTTTCTTAACTACAGAAATAAGTCCTCGTTGAGAGCTTTTCTACGATATTTCATAGGTGGTACTTATTTTCATAGGTTCCAGAGTTATAGCAAAATAAAATTGTAATTAATGGAATATTTGGATCTTACAAGAAGAAGGCACATCAGTTCGAAAACGATTTCATTTTCTTTTTTGAACTTTTTTTTAATTTAAATATTTTATTAATTTATTAGTAATTTTTAACCTCTGATTGTAAAAACATGTGTATGTGTAATTTAATAGACTTGCAAGGAAGTCATATGGGGTCCACATCAGATTTAAAAAAAAAGATCATCAAATGGAAATATATTAAATTTTCGTAAAACATATTGTATTTACGATATTGAAAAATATTGTCTACCAATAAAATTTATAATGCTTATTGTGACTTATTTTTATATTTTTATTATTGAAAATATTTGTTTAAATTATTATTACTTTATTATGTGCATAAGTAATAAAATTTGTATAATTCTATACATTTTACTATTAACCATGAAACTTGCACGTATTTTTTCTTCTACTTACGAATAATTTCCAAACGTTTTATCATAAAATACATGAGAATACTCACTTGAAAAAGAAAAAGAACATTTTCAAACCAATTTATTGATTTCCATGGAGATGAAACTGTATTTGTTATTTACTTCCAAATGTGTTAATCGAATGATACTTTGATGAAAATAATGATTATATATTATAATAAATCATTAATTTTTAGTCATTATTAGTTATAAATAATATCCCAAAAGAAATAATTTCTCTTTGAATTGTTTCTTTATTTACACATTTGTTTTAACTTTTCTATTACTTACATGAAAAAACACGAATGTCACTCTTAACTTACAAATATTTCGAAAAAATATTAAAATATACTGGAAGTTATAAAAATCGAATCAATTTTTTCAAATGCATTGTACGGAATTATAAAGCAAATTTGTTATAGATAAATTAGTAATAATTACGGAAACATTTTTCAATATTATTTGATGGATTAAAAGATTGAAAAATGTTTCTATAATTATTCTTCGAAATAAACCTTTATAAAATTTTAACTATTCTGTTGATTTGGAGCTACGATTTATTGGTCGTGGACGGACGTTTCATAGCGCTCCGTACTTGAGATCCTTCTATGCTTAGGTGTTTTTTTGTTACTATTTATTTTGTTTTTTGTTATCTTTCATCGCTTGTATTTTTATTTGTGTTGCTTTTGTTACGTTTTTTAGTTTATTTTAGTGTTTTTATCGGCGAAGTTCCCGTTGCTAAGGGTTGTTGTGCAGGTTAGCAACGGTAGGTTAAGTGTTTTTATTATATTTTCTACGATATTTTGGATTTACTATTGTCCATGAACTTGTTGAGTTGCTTATTGGAGGATGAATTACTATTTCTCTCGCCCTTGGGTGATTATTGTTATTTTCTGGACACATTAATTGACTTTTGCCGTGGCGATTTGTTTACATCACCACAGCTGATTCTTGTTTAAGTTTTGTTACGCGTGTTTATCAGTGATGACAGATCCTGAAGTACCCTTGCCCGAGGGTGGAACGTTTGCTACACCTATGAGTAAACGGAAGCCTACGCAGCGTGGCAAGACCCGTCGGGGATTATCCAGTAACAGCGAAAGTGGGAAATCAGAGTCTGGCACTTCGGTACCTAGGCGAGTGCATATTGGTTCGAGTGATTCGGCGGTGATACTGGCCATCAGAGGAAAGACTGTGCCCGCGTCGCGAAGTAACCCGCATGTGTTAAGGAGGGTCGTGCTTTCGGAGGAAAGAGCTGCAGGACATCCTCCTACTCAAGAATGTCACTTAGATGAATGCCGCAAGAAGACTCGTCGTACATGACGAAATCATGGCCCTCGTCGTGGAGTGGGACGAGGATTTCATTATACTAGCGGAACCCTCAACCTGGCGATACGTGGAGGATGGCTGGCCTATGCAGGCGGATTAAGGGGCGGCGGTGGAAACCACCAGTAATAAGTTTCCAACGATACCGATGGGCTGTGGCAGGTGTTTTATCTGGGTGGAGACAAACTACTTGAGCGATTGAGCGACGTGAAACAAAATTAATATATTAACTAATATAAAATGCTGATACGGACACCACAAAAAAACGTGATGCAATGTGTTGTACACAGCAATGCAATTGTGTAACTGTCCAATTTATTAAAGAATTGGAGGATCGTATCTCACTTTCAAATGAAATAATGTTAAATAAAGTGCAGCAAAAAATGTGTATACGTAATTTAATAGGCGTACAATGAAGCTATGTAGTGTCCACATCAGCATTTTTTGTGATAAAAACCCGTTCTGACTTTTTGAGGAAGCCTCAAATGGATATTATATTTAATACAGGCGTATATGTAAGCATAACAAATGACAAGCTTAATATTTCATTAAGATTATTCAAAGAAAAACATTACAATTTGATTATTGTAAACAAAATAAATTTGGTTATACCAAGAGAGTTTGTCATTTAATAAAGTACTTTACTAATAAATTTTGAACTATATACAACAGAAGTAGCAGCATTAATATGAATTTTGTTCTTGTGATTAGCAATGTTACTTCTATTTGTTATTTCAAAATGCAGTGATTTAATTCTTAATTAAAGTAAGGTGATTACAATCCATAGTTTACATCAGAATAGCAAATAGAAGCGCAGCTTAAGTTGGCTTTTTCAAGTACTGTGGGTTGTTTCTGATGCACGGCTTACACACACCGTAATTTTAAATATTTATCTTCTTATTTAAATATAATATTTTTTTGTTTATTTAATTCAATGATTCTAACTAAAGCGCGCGCGCATACCATATTTAATTCGCGCAGATTTGGCAGTACTAGCGGCGACAGTCGGCAATAACTAATGTAATTTCACAACTTAAATAGAAAAAATTTCGCTTGTACGGTCGGCGGGCTGGTGTAGCCGCGAGGGCTTAACGCATCAGGTACCGAGTCAACCAGGTGATCGTGTTGAGATCCAGCCGGACCGAGTTACTTTTTTATATTTTAAATATTATCCATTTATTTAATTCTACCGCTCACCTGTGACGTCACAACATAGAGACGACTACGTCAGTTTTGTTTTTCTTTATTACATTAAAAATCTGATGTGGGTACTACATGACTTCCTTGTACGCCTATTAAAATACATATACACATTATTTGCTGCACTTCATTTAAACTTATTTCATATGAAAGTGAGATACGATCCTACAATTCTTTAATAAAGTGGACAGTTTACACAGTTGCTAAAACTAGAAAACGTGTACAGAAATTAAGATCAGAAAAATTAACAAACCAAAGAGCGGTTAAATGACAGGCAACAAAAACCAAATAAACGAAATTATGATCAACTCCGACTTAGGGAGAAATTTTCCGATAATATCAGAGGAATAATAATGAACTGAAAGATAAGAATTTTTTGTAATTTATTAAAAATCGGGCATGCATGCCTCAGTATATATGTTGTTCTTGTGAGGGTCTGTTTTTCAGTCATTCTGTAGTTAACTTTAATGTTGATAAAATTAAACAGAAATTCCAGAGTAATTAATTAAAATTAAACTAGAAAATCCAAAAATAATACGATTCTAAATTATAAATTTCAATTAATGTTAAATAATCAGATGCTCCACCAAATCTATTACATATGTAATAATGCCTACTAAATTACATACACACATTTTTAAAATACAGAACATTTTATTTCACTAATAACTTTTGATTTGTTTTTTAATTGTTATTATTGAATTATTAATTATTGTAAAACTTTTTTTACAATCACGGGTTAATAATTATTAATAAATCAATATATTGAGAATATATGAATATGAATGAAATTAAAAAAAAAAAATTAAAAAAAGGAGATGAAGTCTGATCGAACCGATGTGCCTTCCCTTGTAAGATTCAAATATTTAATTAATTAAAATTTGAGTATATCTGTGAAACCAATGAAAATAAGTACCGCTTATTATATGTTGTTGAAAAACTCTCAATAGGGGCTTATTACTGCAGTTAAGAAAAAGTCCAAAATCCAAATTTGTTTGGATTTTGGGCTTTTTTGGACACTTTTGGTTCAGTCGATTGCAATCAAAAGAGAAGGTTACTAGATGTTACAAAAATCCTGTATCCAAAATGCTAACATCCTACGACTAATCGTTTTTGAGTGATGCGAGATATATTCGTATCTATAGACGTCACGCCGAAACTAGTCAAGGATTCAGGGATGGTCAAAACGGATATTTCCGTTGAAATCCGAAATTTTTCGCGATCACAATACTTTACTTCGTACAAGGAAATAAAAATTCTTCTTTCGCTAACGCCTGTTGGGCTACTTGCTTTCCAAGCAATGTGTTTTGATTACAGTTTCAGGGTTATCTTGTTTAAAGGTTATACACGTTGCTGTTTTATTTTTATTTTTTTTTTGGGAGCTGCTTAAGGATTTTCCCGGTTTATATTTCATGACAGAATCACATGGGACAAAGAGGTATACCTAAAATATGTTACACATAATGGGAACAAGAATTGAGCCTTGGGGTACATCTGCAAATATTATAAGGCAGTGAGAATGAGCAAGTACTACTTTGTAAAACTGAGAAATGTCGATCCGTATAAAATAGTTACAGAATACGGTAATATTTGGAAGATAAAAATCTGAGTCTGTGGTAATTCATCTCCAAATAGATCAAAAGCTTGAATAACCTCAAAGAACATGCCGCTATCGTTTCCTTTTTAGGGCAGTCGTAGGAAAATATATCAATACGTGTAGTTGATGTACGGTAGCGTGTCACAAAACAGACTGATATCTGGAAACAATTTGAAACTGTTACAATACATAAAATTCTAGGAAGAAAGTTTTTTCTTCAAAGAGTTTAGGAAATGGTTAAGATTTAACTTCTTTCTTTTCTAGAAAATTAAGAATTAGGATCGACATATTTATAACATTAGAAATAGTAATTTTTCTAATTTCGCTGGAAAAACAAATTATCATTACATTTAGATTATTAAATATATATCGCCGTACGTAAATCTTTAGACACTGGATCTAAGCGGCTTTTATTTTATTTCCTGGTCCTTAAAAATTCCACTTTATATTTAAAAAAAATTTATAATCTTTTAAACCCCGTTTAGGAATTTGTTACATACTTTTACATCAAAGAAGAGGAAAAGAACTTGTAAATTGAGAAAGTTGGTAAAGGAAATAACATGTAGTATTGTAAACACACACTATAAGTAATTAAGTAATTTGTATTAGAAAATTCTTTTAATCTTTTTGCCATTATGGTGAATGATCCATTTTTAGGATACATTCTTTCTTTCAGTCGTGTTAAAAAATAGTTCTGAAAATTTCTTAATAACATTGATAATGGAAGTATTTGATTACTAATTCTTAATCATATTGATAAGCTGAAGTATTACTTAGAATTACATGATAGTAGTTCTATTGTCTGTTTTAATAGAAGTTAATATTATTTTTTTTAAATATGTGACTTATTGTTTTTTTTTTTTTTTTTTTTTTTTTTTAGTAAAGGTTAGACATTTATTAATTTAAAACAAAGATAAACAGAATCTTTTTAATTTTGCACAATTCATGTTTATGGGCACTAAAAACCCGATAGCTCTTTTTTACTTCATTGTACGAAGTAACGGAATTACTGTAATCGCAAAAAATTTCGATTTTCGGATGTCAACAGAAATATTCATTTTGACCATCCCGGAATCAATTTTTACTAGTTTCGGCGTGACGAACGTAATTATCTCGCATAACTCAAAAACGATTAGCCGCAGAATGTTGGAATTTTGGATTTAGGACTGTTGTAATATCTAGTTGTGCAACTCCTATTTTGATTGCAATCGACTTGACAAAAATGTCCAAAAAAGACCAAAATGCAAAAAATTTGAATTTTCAACTTTTTCTTAACTGCAGTAATAAGTCCTCATTTAGAGCATTTCAACGATGTATCATAAGTTACTTATTTTCATCGGTACCAGAGTTATAGCAAAATAAAATTGTAATTAATGGAATATTTAGATCTTACAAAGCGAATGTGCCTTCCCTTTGTTCCAAAACACTTCATTTTCTTTTTTCTTTTTGAACTTTTTTTTTTTAAATATATTGATTTATTAATAATTATTAACCGCTGATTGTAAAAAAACAATTACAGTAAATAATAATTCAATAATAACTATAAAAAAAATGAATCTGAGGTTATTGCTGAAATAAAATTTTATGTACATTTCATTTTAAAAAAAAAATGTGTGTATGTAATTTAATAGACGTACAAGGAAGTCATGTGGGGTCCACATCCGATTTAAAAAAAGAACATCAAAGGGAAATATATTAAATTTTCATAAAACGTATTTTATTACGATATTGGAAAATGTTGCCTAAAATTTATAATGCTGATTGTGACGTTATTTTTTATATTTTTATTATTGAAAATATATCTATTTAAATTATTATTACTTTATGTGCATAAATAATAAAAATAGTATAATTCTATACATTTTACTATTAATCATGAAAAATAACTTGCATGTATTTTTTCTTCTGCTCACCAATAATTTACAAAAACACATGAGAATATTCATTTGGAAAAAAATATTTAAACAAATTTATTAATTTCCGTCGTGATGAAAATATATTTTATTTTAAAACCAAATATGTTAATAAATTACACAAAAAATTAAGAATAATTATAGAAACATTTTTCAATATTTTTTGACGAATCAGAGAGTCTGATATTGAAAAATGTTTCCATAATTATTCTTCGAAATAAGCCAGTACGAAATTTCAGCTGTCAGTTCATTCTGTGCAAAATTGATTGTCCGTGGAAGTTGACCTTAGTGCTCCTTATTTGAGATCTATCTGCGCTCTACGTGTTTTTGGTTACTATGCATTTAATTTTTTGTTGTCTTACATTGTTTGTCTTTTGCTTCGTTACGCTACGAATGTTTCGTTACTATTTATACCGGCGATATTACCGTTGCTAAGGAATGTTGTTAGCAACGTTAAATTAAGTGTTTTTATTGTTATAAATTTTTTACAATGTTTTGGATTTTTTTTCAATCAATATTTTCAATATTCTCGTGGACTTAGTTGGTTGCTTATTGGACAATGGATTACTATTTTCCTTGCCCTTGGGTGATTGTTATTTTCTGGACACATTAATTGACTTTTACCATGGCGATTTGTTTTGTTTCGTGTTTATCAGTGATGACAGATATTGATTTCGATGCTGGGATGTTTGGTACACCTATGAGTAAACAGAAGCCTACGCAGCGTGGCAAGGTCCGTTGGGGATTATCCAGTAACAGCGAAAGTGTGCAAGCGGACAATAAGAATGTGTTCTACCGCAAATATGGAGGGCATGGAATACATTCCGAATGATAGTGGCGAGTTTAACGTAGTAATGCAGGAGTTGGTCAACTAAACTAAATTACTGAGTCGCCTGGTTCAGAGAAGGTGAGTGCTTCTATGAAACAGTTTGACAGGCACCGCAAAGTCTTCTGGCCGTCTGCCCAAGATCGTGGAATTTAGGTGGCGGAGGTAGCCACACAGACGCCTGTAACGTATGGTGACCAGAAGATCCAGAGGGTTTTGGAGGAATGCGCGGAGGAGTCTGTACTAATGCAGTTAGTCGGGAAGAGATAGCCGAAAGATTGCGGTGGCGTGGGTCTTTGACCTGTGAAAAATAGTGAATTCTAAGTTACAGTATCCAAAAACAGTTTATTTTTATTTTTATATACCATATTATCTTATGTTGTAATATTTTAAATTAAGACGTGTATTGTAATCAAAAGCACAAAACTAAATTTTTCTTATTTATAATATATTACTATCAGTAGAATAATTGTTGTTTTCATTTAAAGTTAATTACTCATATTCTTATTTATGAACACAAAGTACATTCCTGTTTAAATGAAATGATATTTTTAAATTTAATGTCACACAAATATCTTTGAATTATGAATTTTTAAACAAGACAAAAAGTGTTCACATGATTTTTTTTTAAATAAGTTGAATGCAGTCATCAATGTTAGTATTTTTTTTCTTTTACATTAGAAAAGGCATGATGTAATGGTCATATCTATAATAACCGTAACCTCCATAATTTCTCAGGTTTCCTAGCTTCATCTTCTTAGTTTGCTGCATGAAGTTACTAATTGGTTTTTCATCTTTTGTTTCTCTCTGATCTTCCAAATTCTTTATAGACCAAGTCGATTGCAGCAGCAACCACCTGAAATGTAGAAAATTTATTCCGAAAAACACACAATTTTTTTTAATTATGAAGGTCTTTCCTTCGTACATTCACCTACGCTGCAATTGGACAGCAGGAGACGCAGCTTCACTGGACAAATCAGGCAATTGCAAGTTTCCTCCCAACAACGAGTGATGATGCCCTGTGCACTCCCATCGCAATTTTGTTTTCACGCAACTGTGTTTCGCATCCAATTAAATTTTCACCTAACCTGTTACCCCCTATCATGCGAATTCTTCCAGATTTATTCAAGTTGGGCAGTCCAACATCCTGAGGTTATTAACACACAGAAAGGAGCACGTACACGCTTCTGCCCGCACATAAATATCCCTCATTCATTGGCCATCATGTACCGTTCTGCTAACGATTCTTCAGATTAGGCTGTCCCCCGCACACTAGGCCGATTACATTTCCATAAAAGTTCTTGGTTATGTAAATGTAATTGCAAAGTAATTCCATTTAAGCCTTGTTGGTTATGGAAATTAATATCTCTACCTAGCAACTGACCCCTGCCAAGAATCCCTTTTGATTGTTCTGACCGAATGAAAATACTCAGACCTCTCCTTTTGGTAGTCATCTACCAAAACAGCTCACCATTCAGGAACACTCTTCCGCTGAGCAGCTCTCCTGAGACGGTTCACGGACTGTTTTTCAACAATTAAAACTATCTAATCCACCAGGGGGCAATTCTCTCGACCAAAACTACGGGAATTGAATTCTCAGCGGCATCAATGAAAGCGAGAGAAACTCTTTATGCCAGGTCTTCCAACTGAATATCTTCCTGACTTCGGTCTAAGACACGGAGTCTAACATAGAAAATATTAGCAAATTTAGGCCAGTCCGCCTTCCTATACAGGAAGCACCCCTAATGAACATTGCATCTATTAGAAACTACCTAACCAACTAAAAAATAATCAATGATTACATCATCAACAACAGATCGAGCATCAACCCTTTCTTTTTCCTGTTTAGTCTCCGGTAATTACCGTTCAGATAATACTTCAGAGAATGAATGAGGATAATATGTATGAGTGTAGTCTTGTACAGTCTCAGTTCGACCGTTCCTGAGATGTGTGGTTAATTGAAACCCAACCACCAAAGAACACCATTATCCACGATCTAGTATTCAAATCCGTGTAAAAATAACTGATTTTACTAAGACTTGAACGCTGTAACTCTCGACTTCCAAATCAGCTAATTTGTGAAGACGCGTTTACCACTAGACTAACCAGGTGGGTTAAGCATCAACCCTATCAAGAATGTTCCTACCAACAGTAATAATATTCATTCCAGCAAACAATTTCCTTCCATCGACCATTCCAGCATGTAAATCATCCTGTATATATATATATATATATATACATATACACAGATGTATATGTATATGTTATTTCCACCATTAATAACAAATTTATAGTAGTTTGAGTGTATTCTTGAAATTATTTTACTAATTCTCTAAAGTTATATTAATTTAAATTTTAAAGGCCTTTACCCGTAGTTTCAGTTATAAGGTATTTTAATAATACCTATATGTGTACTAAGATAGCGTCATTATTTTTAATAACAAAACAAAAAATTCTACAATTTACAATCAAGTTCTCAGTGACAACTTTTTCCTATTTTACCTACCATGAATAACGACCGATATTAATCATACAAAATCATCTTTTATATTCTCAGAATATTTATTGTACTTAAACCTGTTCATAAGCAACACATTTTAAGATGTGTGTATGAAAACAATTCTTTTTTACATGTATAACGAATATATTTTCAGAGCTATTGTACTCATAATAATTTCTCTTCAGTAAATATCAGTACATCAATAGTAAAAAAATATGTAAAGTTATTATGTCAATGAAAAAAAAAAAAAAAACAACATTTAATATTTCAAGGAATTAAATATAATCTTTCCTTTCCGACCTGGAGCATTATTGAAAAATAAATCTGGTACACGAGTTAATATGAAATAAGTTGAAATAAACATACCATAAATCCAACTTACATAATATACAACTCCAAATAAGAGAAGAAATTTGTGGTACCAGAACTGTATTATTATAAAAGAGTGGAGTACTGTAAATAAGGGACTTTTACTGAAGCATGTTTTTTATATTAAAAATGTTCTTTAATAAATATCTTGTACTGTTAATCAAAATGTTAAACAATACATTGTTAAAAATGTATGTAAATGTTAAACAATAATATTTATTTTGACCTTCCCCAAATCCATTTTTACTAGTTTCGGCGTGACGTACGTAATTATCTTGCATAACTAAAAAATGATTAGCCGTAGAATGTTGAAATTTTGGATTTAGGAGTGTTATAATATCTAATTGTGCACCTCCTCTTTGGATAGCATCGACTTGACCAAAAATAAAAAAATTTGGATTTTGAACGTTTTCTTAACTACAGAAATAAGTCCTCGTTGAGAGCTTTTCTACGATATTTCATAGGTGGTACTTATTTTCATAGGTTCCAGAGTTATAGCAAAATAAAATTGTAATTAATGGAATATTTGGATCTTACAAGAAGAAGGCACATCGGTTCGAAAACGATTTCATTTTCTTTTTTGAACTTTTTTTTTAATTTAAATATTTTATTAATTTATTAGTAATTTTTAACCTCTGATTGTAAAAACATGTGTATGTGTAATTTAATAGACTTGCAAGGAAGTCATATGGGGTCCACATCAGATTTAAAAAAAAAGATCATCAAATGGAAATATATTAAATTTTCGTAAAACATATTGTATTACGATATTGAAAAATATTGTCTACCAATAAAATTTATAATGCTTATTGTGACTTATTTTTATATTTTTATTATTGAAAATATTTGTTTAAATTATTATTACTTTATTATGTGCATAAGTAATAAAATTTGTATAATTCTATACATTTTACTATTAACCATGAAACTTGCACGTATTTTTTCTTCTACTTACGAATAATTTCCAAACGTTTTATCATAAAATACATGAGAATACTCACTTGAAAAAGAAAAAGAACATTTTCAAACCAATTTATTGATTTCCATGGAGATGAAACTGTATTTGTTATTTACTTCCAAATGTGTTAATCGAATGATACTTTGATGAAAATAATGATTATATATTATAATAAATCATTAATTTTTAGTCATTATTAGTTATAAATAATATCCCAAAAGAAATAATTTCTCTTTGAATTGTTTCTTTATTTACACATTTGTTTTAACTTTTCTATTACTTACATGAAAAAAATACGAATGTCACTCTTAACTTACAAATATTTCGAAAAAATATTAAAATATACTGGAAGTTATAAAAATCGAATCAATTTTTTCAAATGCATTGTACGGAATTATAAAGCAAATTTGTTATAGATAAATTAGTAATAATTACGGAAACATTTTTCAATATTATTTGATGGATTAAAAGATTGAAAAATGTTTCTATAATTATTCTTCGAAATAAACCTTTATAAAATTTTAACTATTCTGTTGATTTGGAGCTACGATTTATTGGTCGTGGACGGACGTTTCATAGCGCTCCGTACTTGAGATCCTTCTATGCTTAGGTGTTTTTTTGTTACTATTTATTTTGTTTTTTGTTATCTTTCATCGCTTGTATTTTTATTTGTGTTGCTTTTGTTACGTTTTTTAGTTTATTTTAGTGTTTTTATCGGCGAAGTTCCCGTTGCTAAGGGTTGTTGTGCAGGTTAGCAACGGTAGGTTAAGTGTTTTTATTATATTTTCTACGATATTTTGGATTTACTATTGTCCATGAACTTGTTGAGTTGCTTATTGGAGGATGAATTACTATTTCTCTCGCCCTTGGGTGATTATTGTTATTTTCTGGACACATTAATTGACTTTTGCCGTGGCGATTTGTTTACATCACCACAGCTGATTCTTGTTTAAGTTTTGTTACGCGTGTTTATCAGTGATGACAGATCCTGAAGTACCCTTGCCCGAGGGTGGAACGTTTGCTACACCTATGAGTAAACGGAAGCCTACGCAGCGTGGCAAGACCCGTCGGGGATTATCCAGTAACAGCGAAAGTGGGAAATCAGAGTCTGGCACTTCGGTACCTAGGCGAGTGCATATTGGTTCGAGTGATTCGGCGGTGATACTGGCCATCAGAGGAAAGACTGTGCCCGCGTCGCGAAGTAACCCGCATGTGTTAAGGAGGGTCGTGCTTTCGGAGGAAAGAGCTGCAGGACATCCTCCTACTCAAGAATGTCACTTAGATGAATGCCGCAAGAAGACTCGTCGTACATGACGAAATCATGGCCCTCGTCGTGGAGTGGGACGAGGATTTCATTATACTAGCGGAACCCTCAACCTGGCGATACGTGGAGGATGGCTGGCCTATGCAGGCGGATTAAGGGGCGGCGGTGGAAACCACCAGTAATAAGTTTCCAACGATACCGATGGGCTGTGGCAGGTGTTTTATCTGGGTGGAGACAAACTACTTGAGCGATTGAGCGACGTGAAACAAAATTAATATATTAACTAATATAAAATGCTGATACGGACACCACAAAAAAACGTGATGCAATGTGGTGTACACAGCAATGCAATTGTGTAACTGTCCAATTTATTAAAGATTTGGAGGATCGTATCTCACTTTCAAATGAAATAATGTTAAATAAAGTGCAGCAAAAAATGTGTATACGTAATTTAATAGGCGTACAATGAAGCTATGTAGTGTCCACATCAGCATTTTTTGTGATAAAAACCCGTTCTGACTTTTTGAGGAAGCCTCAAATGGATATTATATTTAATACAGGCGTATATGTAAGCATAACAAATGACAAGCTTAATGTTTCATTAAGATTATTCAAAGAAAAACATTACAATTTGATTATTGTAAACAAAATAAATTTGGTTATACCAAGAGAGTTTGTCATTTAATAAAGTACTTTACTAATAAATTTTGAACTATATACAACAGAAGTAGCAGCATTAATATGAATTTTGTTCTTGTGATTAGCAATGTTACTTCTATTTGTTATTTCAAAATGCAGTGATTTAATTCTTAATTAAAGTAAGGTGATTACAATCCATAGTTTACATCAGAATAGCAAATAGAAGCAGCTTAAGTTGGCTTTTTCAAGTACTGTGGGTTGTTTCTGATGCACGGCTTACACACACCGTAATTTTAAATATTTATCTTCTTATTTAAATATAATATTTTTTTGTTTATTTAATTCAATGATTCTAACTAAAGCGCGCGCGCATACCATATTTAATTCGCGCAGATTTGGCAGTACTAGCGGCGACAGTCGGCAATAACTAATGTAATTTCACAACTTAAATAGAAAAAATTTCGCTTGTACGGTCGGCGGGCTGGTGTAGCCGCGAGGGCTTAACGCATCAGGTACCGAGTCAACCAGGTGATCGTGTTGAGATCCAGCCGGACCGAGTTACTTTTTTATATTTTAAATATTATCCATTTATTTAATTCTACCGCTCACCTGTGACGTCACAACATAGAGACGACTACGTCAGTTTTGTTTTTCTTTATTACATTAAAAATCTGATGTGGGTACTACATGACTTCCTTGTACGCCTATTAAAATACATATACACATTATTTGCTGCACTTCATTTAAACTTATTTCATATGAAAGTGAGATACGATCCTACAATTCTTTAATAAAGTGGACAGTTTACACAGTTGCTAAAACTAGAAAACGTGTACAGAAATTAAGATCAGAAAAATTAACAAACCAAAGAGCGGTTAAATGACAGGCAACAAAATTTAATTATTTAGAACAGAATTTTCTGGATATCTTTTTCTGACTAAGTAGTATTTTATTTTTAGTTTATATATTTGTATGTGTATTTATTTATCGTTTACAATATGTATCCGTTAATAAATCATATAAAATAATTTTACTACATTATTAATTTTTATTTTCTCAAGAAAAAGAATAAAAAAAAAGATTTACAAAGATTCAATCGTACATACGTAAATTCTCCCGGTAAAGGTTAAAATGTATGTTTTACGTTGCAATATATGTTTTAGCCTATTTGATTTAGAAATTACGTATTATTTTTCTAATTTCTTTTATTCAACTGTTATATAGAAAAATTATATTTATCAAATACTCCTCCTTCGTTTCGAAATGATTATTTTTTTGGTATGAGACCACCACACTTCTAACCTCTAGGGGAGCTTGTTCTACGGTACTATAATCTCTAGGATTTTTCGGTGGAAGAATCATTCTTCACAATCCACAATCCTTTAATTGTGGCCACCAAGATCCCCTGATCGGACTAGATCAGACTTTTTTCTGTGGGGTTAAAAAATTTGTTTATAGGAGCAATTCACACATCTTGCAGGAATTGAAGACAAGCATTAAACAATCCTATCTAGGAAATAGACATGGTGCAGCTAACAAGAGTAGCTAGGAACGTGTCAAACGTGTTGAAAAGTGCATAGAAGTGGATGGACACGTTTTCAATAACTTTGTAAGCTTAATAACTTTTGACTGGATAAACCGATTTTGATGAAATTGGCCCAGAAACTCGTGTATATGCGGAAGTTTGTTGATAAATGTTTGGAGTCAATATCTCCATATCTGTGGTGAGGTAGATAGTTTCTTTGGGCTAAACGTTTTTTAAAATTTTGCAAACATAACCCTACTTCATATTAAGGTTAGCATATGCGTACATGCTTAACTTACTATTTAAAAAAAGTTTTCCCCCAAATCTTCCCCTTCCCCAAAATTCGAAAAAACTATCTTTTTATTTCTTATTTTTAAAACATTGCATTTTTTATATCTTCCTAACCATGGAAGTGCAAATGGCCCAAAAAGTTGTGGGTGGGACAGCTGATCAAAGTCTAAAAAAATCAATTTTTAGAATCTTTTAAAACTTTTTTTAGTTTATTTAAACTTTTAGTAACAATAGTATAATAAAATTACATTATAATTTACCTCTTCCACTCCAAAAAAAGGAAAACCTTTTTTAATTCCATTTTACAGTGGAATTTTTTTAAATTCTTCCATTTAAAAAAGTAAACGTAGGCAAAACCAAAAAACTTTCTTGGAAAGTGATTTTTGAAGGGAGAGCAGAAAAAAATATTTGCCAAGAAAGTATAACAACTTTGTTGGTAGTTTTTTAGTAATAAAAAACAAAATTAAAATTAATATACTAATAATTAAAAAAATTAAAAACTTTTTATAAATTATTATTTAAATTGTGTCTGGTCAGCTCAATATTAAGTTATTAATTTTTTTTTGGTTTCAATTTAATGCCTTCAAAAATATCGACATTGAAAAGAAAAACTGAAAATAAACTGGTAATCTTTTTCACTTTTTAATTAGTTTATAAAGTTTGATTTAATTTTTTTTTAAATATATATATTTTATTTTATCATTACTTGCGTAATTTTTTTTACAGTAAATTTGTGTTTTTAGTGTTTTCTTATACTTCTACGAATTTTTTTTGTTTCCATAATGTATGTAGATATATATTAACATTAACTGTATTTTATTCTCGATTAAAATCTATCTATGTATATGATTGTTAGAAGGAGAGAAAAGGCACGTACCTATCAAGAAATATTTGAGCCGTATTATTTAGCTTAATGGTCTATGTTTAAATTTCATAGCTATTAATTTTATGATTTGTGTGTGTGCGCGCGCGCGCTTGTGTATTTATTTGCTCAAATCATTTTTGGTTCTTTGATTTATTACAAATATAAATGGGTTTGAAGTTGAGATAGCTTTTTTATGATTTCTAGAGAAGTCTGTAAAATGAGTGTGACGTAAATTATATTGGTCAAATGCTAATTTTAAGTATTTAAAATTAAATTTTAAGTATTTAATTTTAAAATTAAGTATTTTTTAAGATGATTTATTTTATTTTTTAAATCCCTTTTCTTGTTTTATCATAATATTGTTTCTCGTGGGATTAATTTTATTTATTTTTTTATTTTTGTATCTCCGTTATATATTATGTACAACTTGCGCCTTAAAAATTTATTTTGTAAACTGTTCACGAGTTCGATTTTTTTGTGCGGTTGTTATTATAGAAATTAATTTAATATTAAAAAGCATTGGCCTTGGCATTTATTTATGTTATTTTTTTTATTTTATTTTTTATTTAATATATCGCAAGCAAAATCTCTCGTGTAGTTCAGTGGTTGTTTACATGCAGTTTCTCGTTTTTGTTTTTACTTAATAGATTATCTTTCCATATTTTCTATGACGTACATGTATATAGATGTAAATTTGTTTCTTCATTCTTACTTGCCCATTTTTGTTTTTTAATAAATGTAAAAAAAAAGATTTGACGTCCTTTAGGCTTCTAGATGTTTAAAGGACAAAATTTAAGAAAATATTTTGATTTACTTTAAATAAATTCATATTAATATCATACCCTTTTGGAAATATTCGCGTACTCGCGTGACCTGCAAATTGAATCTGAATATTTTTTACTACTACTTAAGATTGAATTATTAGGTGTATATATTATAGAATTATTCATCCTTTTATTATAAATATAAATAATTAAGTCAAATGTTCAATTAATTTTTTAATTTTAAAGATTAATTTTAAATAAAAATTCTATTGTTATTTATTGAAAAGTATTAAAAGAATACTATGCAATAAGTTGACATTTTTCGATCCAAAAAATGTACAGCGCTAATTCTAAATGAATGCACTGATGACCAAATATAAGAACCGGCGCTATTGTAATTATCAGTACATATATATGTTAGGTATAATAATAATAATATATACTCCAGTAAACCCAAAATCTGTTAGTATTGCATATTAAAAAAATAAGATTGTATTGTTTACAATAGAAACGTACGCTTAGTATTATAAGTTATCCCTACCATTCGACAGTTGTGGGATCGACTATTCTTGTACTACTTCATCTTTTCCTCGAAATAATCTTGCTTTCTACTCGCTAGATAATACTGTATCATAAATAAACAGCATTTTCTTTCCCTGTTTTTCATTTAGTTGCAGTTATTATACTGTATCAATGTAGTGATATAAAGTTCAAAAGTGTAATCTCCAGCCCGAGTTTTTAATTTTATTTTAACTTTACTAAAAATAGTTTTCCTATATTTATATTATTATTTAATTTTACTGAATTTTTAGATGTATTTTAATAATCTTTTCATTTTAACGTTTTATCATTTAATGATTAATTTAATTATGATAAAGATATAATATATTATGTTGCCATTATTGGATACCGATTACATATGTTGAAATTCAGTAGTAATGTGTATTATTTTTATTAAAATATATTAACATTACTGTATTTTCGTCGTCACGTAAATGCATTCTAGTACAAATATTATTCATATAATTAGTAATAGTTTAACAATAGAAACAAGATCTTCCTAAGTTAGGTGTTTCCAGCGCTGGAATATTTTCAGTACGCAAGTTCAATACCGTATTCTAGTACCCGTTTAAGTAATTAGTTGTTCTAAATACAATTTCTATAAATAAATTTTTTCCGATTGATATATAACACACGCGCGCGCGAGGTTGATTAAAATGTAATACAGTCGATCATAACTCACAAATGAAAGCAGTTAGTCAAATGAAACAAACATGACATAAAAGTACATTTTATTCGCTTTAAAAACTTATATTTATTTTTTCACATATAAACATACCATTAACGTGTAAACATTTCTCCTAACGATGAACCAGTTTTCTTATTTCCATTGTGAAAAATGTTGGCGTTCTTCCTTGATCCACAGTTTCACTCTGTCCCATTTCATCATTCGTGTCGAGATGAATACCCTTAATATTCCTCTTTAATTGTGGAAATAACAGGGCGCCAAATCTGTTGACTATCGAGGATGTGGAATAGGTTCAAATTTCAACTTCACAAGAGCGGTGGTTTCATCCAATGTGCGTATGACCAAGCATTATCATGTTGTAAAATTATCGGCTCGGTGAATTGTCGAATACGAAAATTTTGAACACGATATACAGTCTCCTAAGGTGTTTTAATGTCACTATGAATCTCATAGAACTTACATTCGACCCAACTTCCAGGTAATTAATTAACTATCAGTCACTGCATGTATTGAATGAAATCCCAGAACATAATCAATAGAATTTCTTTTTGAAAAGGGCTATTTTTTAAAACTTTTTATTGTGGCGAAACATAGTGACGGTATCCGTGCTCTGCCGTTTTTGTTCTCGTTCATAATGTTGTATCTAAGTTTTATTTCTCGTAACAATATTGGAAAGGAAGTCATCTCCAGCTTCAATATAACCTTTCAGAAGCTGTCCACACAACATTCCCTTCATTTTTTTTTTTTTTTGTTCTTTTCCGAGAGTTTACGAACACCCATTTCGAACAGATTTTACGGTAGGTTGTGTAAATGTGTCCTACTTGTTCTTATGATGGGTCATTTTGGATCAGATCATCCACCTTCTTTTTTTGCTTTTCATCAGACACAGAAACTGGATTACTGCGAAATTCATCTTCGGTATTCGTTTTACCTGCTTCTGATGCACGAAGTTTTATTGCCAATCTACTCGCAGTACTTCGATCAAAGTTTCATCACCACAAACAACTGTTAGATGACGATAAATATTACTAACTTCCAATTTTTCACCTTTCAAAAATTTAATAGTTGCACATTGTTTTACTCGTTTTGACATATAGTTATACTCGACTTCGTAACAATAGCGACTGACGAAAAATGAGAGTGTGGGTCAACGAGTTTTGAAATGCTAATAGGAGGTAGAACGAAACTACAAGATAACCACACCCCTGTCGTTCTGTGCGATATTTTTTTCTCCTATTATGTTTCAGTGAGCCGCCACTTATAAAAAAAAAAAATAGTAAATTACCCCAGCATTTGTTTTGATAGTTGAAAGTTTTTTTTTCAAAAAATAGTTAAAAAAAAATCACAAAGTGCAGTTATAAAATTCTTTTAAATCCTTATTAATTATTTACAATATAAATTCTTGAAAGAATAGTCAGTAGAATATCTGATGATACATATTTAACACGCTTCATTGCTAAACAGTTTTTGTTCTAAAATATCGCCCAAGAATTTGTCATTTAACAAAAAATCCAGAAATTTCGCTTTACGGGTACAGAAAGATTATCTTTTTCATTAATTATAAACATAAACATGAATAAAAGACAAACGTGGCCCTTTACTTCATCAGTATTCATAGTTCAGAGTGATTAGTGGTAATCGTAAAACTGAATAATTTTTCTTTCAGTTTATGCTAAATTGGCTTCTGTCGTCAGAATCGCTAAAGATAAAAACTAACATATTTAAAGAGGAGTACAAGTAAATTGATTAACGAGTATAAATAAAGGGCCAGAATAAATTTATTTATAAAAACAATAATTATAATGTAAATTACGTGGAGAAAACTAAAAGAAATATTAGAGCTAAAATAAAAAAATATTTTATATTTTCTTTATTTCTGTCTCGGAATTTTGGTGCGGAGTTCCCTGGTTCGAATCCCGATCAGGCATGACATCTTTTCATGACACCTCCCACGGGCTAATGACCATAGATGCTGATGCCCGCTCTTTCATAACAAAAGATATTTAAGATGCATTTGGTTCATTTTATAATATAAAATACCAAAGAAATTTTTTGGGTAGCCTAGCATGCCTGGAAACTGATATCAAAATTAATTTAGTAGAAACGATAATTTAAAAATAAATATACGTAATAAACAGGAATTACATATTTTAGAATCTTTATAAATAACAATGTAAAAACTTCATTGTTGAGCAACGATAGTTACAAATATCCAATGACTTTTTGGAATTTTTAATGTATTAAAAATCCTTTTGCAAAAATTTATAATCATAAGGAACATTAAGCGATTATCCCATCTCTTAAATTTTTTCATTGGCGGGAATACAGTAAATTTTAAGTTAATATAACATTAAATGTTTATCCCCTCCCTTAAATCTAATTTATGGGCGGGAATACTTCTTTGATTGGTTTAAAATTCGTGTTATCTTTTTCCTTTTTGAGATAAGTTTTATCAATACATCATATACAAGATGTGTATATTAAGTATAAGTATATATGGATTTTCCAAATCCGAATTTTAGGTTGTAGCGGTCTAATCAACCTGCTTTTATAAAGTTAATAAAATATTAATTTTATTTTGATTTGTGTCTTATTGTTTATTTAAACAGAATTAGTTGAAAGAGCGGTTGAATGACCTTGTGACTGGATAGTTAGATTTATTTTATATGTCATTGTTTTTGATTTGTTGCGTTTTATATCGATTTATTCCGATCTGAAAATGAATGGATATAATAAATAATACGTATATGAGTTTTGTTTACTATCACTACATTTCTTCTTTCGTTGAATTGGAGTTTGGTGCTGGATTAAATTAATTTAGAGTTAAAAATTAAATATACTTAGGTTTGTCAGATACAATTGGAGGAAAATAGAAAATGATAAAAGAAAACTTATTTATTTTCAGGAAAAAGCTAATTATGATGACTCATGTAAAATTAACATAATAACTACTATAAGTAATAACAATGAATAATTCCGATGAAGACTGAATTTGATTACTGCTCTTTCATATTGTACATCTGGCTATGGGCACATATAGGCTACTATGAATAATATTTTACTTATGTTTTTCCTTTTTTATAAATTCAATGTATAATTTTTGTTATTAATAGTATAGACAAAGCATAATATGATATAATATCAAAATAAAAAGAGCTAAATATGATTATTTAAAAAATGATCAAAATTTTATTATTTTTTGTATATCTTTAGTTTTCAAAAAACTTTAGTTGTGATTACATTATTTTTTTTTAAAAAAAAGACTTATAAAATTAATAATACAGAACGACTCCTAGAGTCGGTGGGAGGGAGATACATTCGAAACAGGAAATTTTAACTGATACCTTTTCAAAATTCTTTTCAATAGGTATCATGCAGTCTGAATACTGCTGTAGAATCTATCATTTTTGGCTATCATTTTTTGCTCCTGTTTATATTAAAAAATAATAATTACGGGTAACAGTAAATTGTATACCAGTGTACGATATCACTCGTAAGTATACAAGATGCTGACTATACTAAAAAGTAAATCGGTCAATTGATAGAGATTTCGAGTGCACGTTACCGAATTCTGCGCTTTAATGTCTCTTTTCGCCAGATAATGTTACACCAAACACCGTACCGAATTCCATAAGAGGGGATTCAGTTTAATATGAACTAAGGGCGATCGTCTTGCAACAGGCCATAATATCATTTTTTAATGTGCTTTTCGTTTTTATATATACTTTACTTTTTACTTTATATAGTCTATTTATTACAATTTGCATACTATTAGTTTATTTCAGTTTTTTGGTACATATTTTTATAAATTTTAAACAACATGAACAAAACAATTTTAGTTTATTTAAAACAAAGGTATTCAAAACATTTTGACAAGGAATATTTATTGAATTGAAATTATCTTTCTTCCAAAAGATAATTTCTTTTAGTTCTAACGTTTAATTACTCAAAAAAAAACACTAATAAGATAAAAATCAATAATAGAAACGTAAAAAGATTACGGGTAAAAATATAGATTGACAAATTCAGTACGGGAAATATGGAAGAACCGAGTGTTCGAGGATAAATAGACTGCTGTGACGTCAGAGTTGTTACTGCTACCAGACTCCGACACCGTTTCATGTACCGTACATGGTGTCTCGTCTTCTGTTGTTATTCAAAAGCGGGAGTGAAAATAAATGTACAGTAGAGCGGAAGTAGAAAGAAGTGAGGGAAGCACCTCGCGTTGATTTTTCTTAACCGCTTCTCCGGACCTCTCGATAACATTTACCTTTATTATGATAACCTGTTTTAAAATACAATATTATATGAAAATAATAGTACTCATGTAAACTATAAAAGTTATATATCTCATGAAGTTCGAGTTATATGAATTAAAATGTAATTTGTAACAATTAATCTCAATTATTGTCAATTCATATCTCAGTAAATTCAGGTCGTGCTATAAAGATAACCTTATTACAACTTTTTTAGTGTTTTTTTTAATGTTTAATTTTATATATAGGATATTCTATTTCATATTAGTATTTTAATAGCTTCGTTATATTATTTAACAAAAAATGACTTTCATAATAAATTATAATTATTCTCTTTTATTTTTATTATAATTTCGTAGAATTATAATATTATAATTGCAATTATAAATACCGCTTACAAAATTTATCTTTATTGTAACTGAGATGGGATTTTATTTATGAAATAGTTTTATTTAATTTATTGCCTAATTTTAAAAATATATAAATAATTATTGAAAGGAACAAAGGTCTAAAAAGATGCAAATTTATAAAGATTAGGTGGTAGGTTAGTATTTCCTTATTTTCTTTTCTTGTTAGAATTTTTAATATAGTTGTATGAAAATAAATGAAATGATATTGTTCGTGATGGTGATCGATCTTTTAACCTGACCCTATTGGTCTTGTAATTTCTATCAACAGTTATGGTAAGTTCCCATTTACAAATGGATTCATTTTGGAGGTCATCCAACATTGATTACTGTATTATAATTTAAATATAAACTAGTCTGAATTGGTTTATATCTTGTATCGATCGGTTTTTTAATAAACTATTTCGATTTATAATTAATTTTTGTTTTCCTTTATTCATTTTAATTTATTCGTTTGATCAAAAGTTGCATTATAATTGGAGATGGAATTGTATTTGTAATTCCTTTCAATACATATTTAATTTAATTGTATAAAAGGATTTATATAAAAAATAAAAAAATCACCTAATAAAATGTACTTTTGTAATTTTGTGGTAAATAATCTGAAAAGAAAAGAACTGGAATCGTTTTTGAAGTGATATTAAGTTTTTATGAATATATTTTCATTTTGTGGTATGAATTAATAATTAAGTTTCAAAAAGACAAGATTAACTACTTGTAAGTAGAATAGATATTAAATTTCATTCTCTACAATCTAAGATTGTTTTTTTTTTATATAAATGTTTTATTTATTTACATTTAATAATGGCTAAACTTCTCTTTAACTAAATTTAATGACGCAGAAACATTATGATGTCGTATAATTTAATCATAAGGAAACTATAAAACTTGATATACTTTTGAACTGTGGAAAAAAGTTGAGAGATTTAGTAGTCTTAAAAAAATTGGACACGGTTTTTACAGTTGTTTTCGTAATTGCAACAATTTTTGTGTTATATATATATATATATATATATATGTGTGTGTGTGTGTGTGTGTGTGTGTGTGTGTGTGTATGCATGTAAAATAACATGTCGTAATTAATTCATAATCAACGACCAGATCAAACTACTGAAGATAAATCTGTATACAGGTTCTTCTTTCGGTGTAAGTTCACAAAAAGATTTTTTTGGAATTCCGAGTTTAAAGGGTTAAAATGTAGAACAGTGTAATGTAATTTGCTATTTCCTAAATTTCTCAGTAACAAATATAGATCAACTTGACGTTTTAGTATGTAATAATCTTCATCTGAATATCTTAAAATCATTTTCTTAATTTTCAGAAATTCATCCTTGAAAGGGGTAAAGAAAGATAAAAAATCGCGACCAATGATTACAAATTTTCCCCATATCAGATTATATTGAACGAGATATTCACTGGATTGTGGCTTGCAAATACTCTTCAGATAAATATCTTAAATATTTTTTCGGGTTATATTGAATTTCGATTTTTTAAGGACGGTGTACAGCAGGGTGGCTCAACCAACACAGCCACTCCCACTATTACTATACGTGCGACACGACAGGCTGCACCTGGCTCCGGTTACTTGATAAAATAAAAAAAATTATCCACGACGTGAAACAAAAGTAATTGTAAAAACTGGAGGAAGCCATGACGGGGATCCTAGTTTGTGTGTGTGAGTGTATGCGAGCGCGCGTGTGTGTGTGTGTAGTAAAATTAGCCTAAATTTTAATAACTTTGTAGTAAACATTACTTTGAATTTTAACATAGATCATCTACTTCCGTGTAATAGATAAGAATTTATCGGTGGAAAGAAAGCACAGTAGTAATTTATTGCAAAAATTATGTGTTATTTTTTATGGTTTTTGCATAACTAGATGTAATATGGTTGTTTGGGGAGAATAACGTCTAATTTAAGTAACGTGCATAAATTACCGTAGATAAGAAAAACTAATTTATAAAATCTTAAAAATTTGTTTAAAATTGTTATTTTGTACTGCTTGGATTTAAAATATGAGAAAACATATCGTTAACTGGATGAAATGCACCTAATGATGCAGTTTAATTTTATCACTATTATGTGACTTATTTCGGTGATTATACACATTCTTAAATTTGTATTATTTTAAATATCATATTATATTATATTTATGCTTTTCATCCGGAGGATCTGTATGTTCGAGACCAAGGCTGTGATATAGAGGTATCTCGTAGAATATCTCTTATTCTCCTCTTTGGTGGTTTCCTCTATGGTGGGTTTCAATTGACCACACGTCTCAGGTATGGTCAGCCTGAGTCTGTACAAGACTGAACGTCATGAACTGCGGCTGTCTACGGACCCCGAATTCAGAAAACTGCATGGGATAACTGGAAACTTCCGTAATATTCATTACAATACCACCACTTCATTCATTCAATCTCCTAAACCTGTTATGAAAAATAAAAATTCGTTTTTGGAGAAATTTCCTTTAAATCTTAAGCAATATATTTAGATTGTTATTTTTTTCTTGAATTTATCAGTTGACTCAAGCCAATACTCCCATTTATTAAATTATTGCGTAACTGAAATTTTTGTTTTGTACAGAGTGATTCAAAGAAACGGGAAATTTAAAAAACTAAATAACGTTAATGAAAAATATTTTTTATAAAATGAATTTTATTTCATGTAATTGTACAAATGTTGCCATTTCAGGATACATACATTTTAGTTTATTTTTTAAAGATGACATCTTCCAGGTGACCTCCTCTTCTACGTAAACACTCACGAAGTCTCTTCGTTAAATTGTTCATGGTTTGACGTAACATCTCGACTGGAATTTCCGCAATTGCTTCTCGGATCTTTCCCTTCAGTTCTTCCGTTGTAGCAGGTCTACTGTGGAACACTTTGCTTTTAAGGTGACCCCAGAAAAATTAATCGCAAGCTGAGACATCAGGGGATCTGGGAGGCCATCTAATATCACCATTTCATGAAATGACACGTTGACCAAACAATCGGCGTACACCTGCCATCGATATTCGTGCAGTATGTGACGTTGCTCCGTCTTGTTGAAACCAGGCTGTGTTAAGAATCGGTGGAAATCTCTTTTGTTGTTCCACAACAAAGGTTTCAAGCACGGCTACGTAACGAGCTTACGTCACTGTAATCGCAAGACCGTTGTCATCCTCAAAAAAATAAGGGCCTATAACACCGTAAGATGACATAGCACACCACACGGTCACTTTCTGGCTGTGCAACGGACGCTGGTGTAGCTGCATAGGATTTTCTTGTGCCCAGTATCTGAAATTTTGCTTGTTAACAAATCCACTGAGGTGGAAATGCGCTTCGTCTGACATCCACAGTTCGTGAACAAACTCTTCGTTATCATTTATCTTCTGAAGCATTACATTACAGAATTGTGCTCACACAACTGCATCGTTCGGTTTCAGTTCCTAGACGATCTGCAACTTGTACGGATAGTATTGCCAAGTCCTTCACTAACATTCTTCGAACACTTGAACTATGCAATTGTAAAGATGCTGAGAGACGACGGATTGACCGATGTGGACTTCGTGTGACAGCATCTTGTAAAGCTTGAACATTCTGTAGTGTACGGACGGTTCGCTCACGGCCTGGAGGTTTCTTTTTCATTGCCGAACCAGTTTCCTAAAAATGAGATATCCATGTTTTAATTGCATGTGCTGATGGAACACGGTCGTGCCGTCCCAGATTAAAATGACGGCGAAATTCTCTACGCGCTCCCTCCACACTGTCATTGTTTTCGTAAGACGCTTTGATAGCAAATGCACGTTGCGCACCACTCCAAGGATCCATGACAACTAAATGGCAGATTAGGTTAGAGAGGCTGGCGCCACTTATCAAGTGGTTCCAATCGCCCACGGCTACCAGCACAACTTTCAAAATTTCCCGTTTCTTTGAATCACTCTGTATTTATTTCAGTTATTATTTACTTATTGTTCATTTAAAATTATAAATTCTGCTTCTTTAAGATATGTTCTTTTCATTTGTATTATTACTCCTTTCAGTAAGAGTTTTCATCTCTCCAACCAGTTTTCCAGCTACTGCTGGGTTTAGGTGTGCGTGTATAGGCAAATGGAATTACCGCTACCGGCTTGCCAGGCCTGAAATAATTACAGTGTAGGGGTAAATGTACCGATAAACACGTAGACTGAACAGACTCAGGTAGACCACTCCTGAGACGTGTGGTTAATTGAAACCCACTAAAGAACACCAGTATCCACAGTCTTAACATTCAAGCCCATATACAGAAACAGCTGCCTTTACAAGCACTTGAACCTTTGAACTCTCGACTTCAAAAATCAGCTGTTTTTGTGATGATGAGTTTAACCAGTAGACTAATCCGGCGGGTTTCAGTAAATGTTATTGAATCAAATTGTTAAGGGCTTTCGAATCGCATTCCATTTGTCATCAGTTCTACAGCTGCACAATTAGTAGATTGTTTCTTGTTGAAAGGTTTTATGTTTTATAATCTGATGTCATCGTTATGTGGGTGTTAATATTTAAATAGGTCAATACCACTCAATTTATCCGTTCATGCAGTATTTTCCAAGCCACTACGTCATGAAATAGAATTCTGCAGAGAATTTTCAAGTGAAATTTGAGCGGCCGTTTATAAATATTTAAAAAATCAACTAGTTTTCAACCGGATGTGTAAAAAAATTGGTTCCATTTATCTGAATAAATTTTTTTCCAATAAACAAAAAAATTTCACGTGGACAACACATGACTTCCTTGAACGCCTATTAAATTACATTTACACTGTTTTTTTTAAATGGAAAGTACATAAAATTTTATTTCATTAAAAACTTCTGATACTTTTTCATATTTTTTGTTGTTGTTATTGTTGAATTATTATTCACTGTAATTTTTTTTTACAATGAAAGGTTAATAACTTGAAATCGAGAGTTCTAAGGTTCAAATCCTAGTAAAGGCAATTACTGTACTTCTGTATGGATTTGAATCTAGAGCGTGGATATTTATAAATTAATCAATCAATATATTTAAATTAAAAAAAGTTAAAAAAAAAGATGATGTAGTCTGATTCGAACCGATGTGCCTTCCCTTTGTAAGATCCAAATATTTCATTAATAAAACTTTCATTTGGCTATAACTCTGGAACCAATGAAAATAAGTACCACTTATGTATGATATACATGTTATTGAAAAACTCTCAATGAGGGATTATTACTGCAGTTAAGAAAAAGTAAAAAATCCAGATTCTTTTGATTTTGGGATTTCTTGGACACTTTTGGTCTAGTCGATTGCAGTGAAAAGGTGAGGTGCACAACTAGGTGTTACAACAGTCGTAAATCCAAAATTTCAACATCTTGCGGCTAATCGTTTTTAAGATATGCGAGATACGTTCGTACGTACGTATAGAATTCACGCCGAAACTAGTCAAAATGGATTCAGGGATGGCCAAAATAGATATTTACGTTGAAATGTGGAAACTTCCTTTACTTCGTACAAAAAAGTCAAAATTAAAAAAAAATTATGTATTTTGATTTAATTCAGTTATTTTATTCATAACAAAATTTTTAATGGATATTTATAAGAAATTAGATAATGTTAACCTCTCAAAATACATAAAAGTGTATGGCTGTATATGTATTTAAATGTATATATATGCAAAATATATTTTTTTTAATACTTGACGTGTAATCAACTCGTTAGGAAATTTTAATGAAATCAAAAAAGAAATATATCTGGTAACGCTTGAATTAAAACCCATATTTTTATGCAGTTTATTATATAAAAAAATGGGGTTATTTCAAAAAACCTTTAAAAAGGTAACAAAAATTATTTTTATTTACATAAATATTTAAATTTTGTTAATATTTCTAGTTTTCTAATTAAACTATTAATATAAGATACCACTAATTAATATACAAATAAAAATTGACCTTGCGAATAAAATACTGAACAAATAGTCTGTCATCATATTTTTTTTCAATAGTATCTGTTGTAGGAAATTTTATTCTGCGGTTTCAAAAGAATGTTAATTTTTCTTGTGTTGTCTATATATCGTGACAGCACCTCCGATTCATAAGACTGACTAAATTGTTGTAATATAAAACACAGTGCATCAGACGTATGTTTTCGATTATTCTACTAATATAATATGAATATTCTTATTTGAAATTTACAACTATTTTATTTGTTACTATTAAAAGTAATCTTTTATACTTTTATTGAAGGAGATTTAAGAGATCGTTTCATGTTATTGGAATGTTATAGTATTTTTACGTGATTTATTACATACTATATTAAAGAATTCCACATTAAAAAATTTGTCAATATTTATTTGACTACTTGAATAGGTAATACTATTTTTAACTGGCTAATGTTTGTCTTTTTATTCATCAAAATGAAATGTTTATTTTAAACTGTGTACCAATATTGTTAAACCAATATAAAATACTGGGGCCTTTTTAAAAAGTATTTTAGTTTTTCTTTTACCATATTGCAAAATCTTTCCATCAAATCTAAATGTATTTTTCAACTTACGTAATCTTTTTTTATGATTGGTACGGTAGTATTTTCATATGACTGTTTATTTTATATTTTTTATAACTGATTTCGTTGTTATTAATCTGCCGTATAAAATTAGTATTTAATTGATTTAACATATAGTATGGCATTTCATTGTATTTATTTATTTATTACATTTTACTTAAAATATATAATTAACCTTATATCTCCGTACGATGAGAACTCCTTCTCCACCTTTACTCTCACTACCCTTTTTTTCTGTTTTAATCTCCAGAACTATCGTAAGGTATTACTTCAGAGGATGATATGTTTGAATGTAAATGAAGTTTAGTTCTGTAAAATCTCAGGTGGACATTTCTAAGATGTGTGGTTAATTGAAACTCTACCACCAAAGAACACCGGTATCCACGATCCAGTACTCATATCCCCCACCGGCTTGGTCTGTAGGTGAACTTATCATCGCAAATCAGCTGATTTCGAAATCGAGTGTTCTAAGGTTCAAAGCCTAGCAAAGGCAATTATACCTTTGTATGGATTTGAATCTAGATCGTGGATATTTATAAAACCCCCGGCATCCAAAATTTTGGTTGATCGATAAACATTTTTCTTTGTATCTATGCTACAATAGAGTTATAGCCGGTAAGTAAAAATGGTGAATATAGGAACTTTTATTTTTTATCCGGCCTACTTGTGGAATTTTGTCCCAAAAACAATTAAAAGATGATTTACCTTGCAAAATGATAATTTTTAATAAAAAAAATAGCTAAGCAAACATGTTTTGACACAAAAAATTACGTGTTAAAAAAACGCACACACAAATCGTAAAATAACTTATTTGTATAATGAGGTAGATGTTCAACATTTCTCTTTTGGTGAGCAGCATTCCATGTCGTTGGGAAACTTCACAGCTGAATCCAATGAAATGGTGAAGTGTGTCCGTTTTGTATATAAAAAAAATATTTACAACCTAAAATGTAGGTTTATGTAGTTCAGTTATATCATTGTAAATGTTTGTTTATTGTTACATAATTATTTTTCTACTAGGCTCATTCTTAGAATTGTTTTTTAAAAGGTTTTTGCTGTAATGTTACCGAATATGCGCTGCTGTCGGTATTTTTAATTAGATTGTATTAACGTAATCTAATATGAAACTCTGTTAGAAGCAATATTAATCGATTTCGGTGGTCAAATTATTTTCCCCACTTTCCTTATATTATTTACAAAAAAGAGGGCGGAAAAATCTCATGCACGTAAACTGTCCAGTTCTATGAATTCAATATCTGTTATCAAGTTATTGAGGGTTAGCAGTAATTAATAACAAAAATAATGTATCAATGATTTTTATGAAGAAGTGATGTGATCTATACAGCTTCTAAAGGTTTGCTTGAAGAGGGGAAGAAATTAAAAAAAAGCTGGCAAAGTATTGTATGACTTATCCGGCTACGCCGGGTATTTATATTTAGGTGAAATTTATATATATATATATTTCTAATTAAGGAAGATCCAAAAACATAAATTTCAATTTTTAAAGGTGGACGTTGATTTTTTTTAAAAACTTTTTTTAAATTATTTATATATTCATTGTAAGTAACAAATTTGTTTTAATAAAGATTTCTCTAAAATTTCTCTGAAGAAAATCGAAACTGGTATCCCCCAACGTATTCCTTAACGAATTTTGAAAAAATTAATATGATCAACGCTCTAAATTTAAAAATATTTGATCCTAATTTGTAGAGGATTGAATTGGTTTGGACAATCCAATTGATAGCAGGCCAAAAACCGGTCTCCGTGGCGCGATTGGTCTCGGCTTTTCATCCGGAAGTCTCGGGTTCGAATCCCGATCAGGGATGGCATTCTGACACTACAAAATTATCATCATTTCATCTTATCCTCTGAAGCAATACCTGACGGTGGTCACGGAGGCTTAAAAAAATGCCAAAAGCAGTGCGACACATACGTACATACAAATGTTTTTTGGTCTAAATGAGCTAATTGAACCAAAGATTTGCAAAAAGCTGATCACCCTTAATATAATATACTAGCTATAATCGCCGGGAAGGTAATAAAAGTAAATAAAGATCTTCTGCTATTTGTTTGCAGAATTTGCTTTTATTGTTGATAAATTCAAGCTGGATGGAAAAGCAGTTAAAAATAAGATCCAAATTTGGGTCTTTTCTGTTTCTCCTCCTCAATAATTAATCCGATGATTGTGCATAGTTACGGATTAATTTGGTTAATCGCCCGTAACATATATAATTTGAGTATTTGACGTTAATTACAAGGTTAGCGAGCGAAGCGAAAGTAGATTATGTTGTTATTCGTTCGACTTGTCAGTACACTGAATCAACATTGTCTTTTTCTTTTTCCTGTTTAGCCTTCGGTAATTACCTTTCAGATTATACTTCAGAGGATGAATGAGGATGATATGTATGAGTATAAATGAAGTGTAGTCTTGTAAAGTCTCAGTTCGACCGTTCCTGAGATGTGTGGCTAATGGAAACACAACCACCAAAGAATACCGATATCCACCATCTAGTATTCAAATCTGTGTAAAAATAACTGACTTTACTAGGACTTGAACGCTGGAACTCTCAACTTCCAAATCAGCTGATTTCATAAGACACGTTCACCACTAGACCAACCCGGTGGGTTGTATCAACATAGTCTAACCAAACATAACCTACGCTCGCTAATCTCCGCCAATTAACCGTATTGTTTCTGTATATTTTTTTTATAAACATGTTTAAAAATTACGAATTAGTTTAAACATGAGCAGTTACTAGTACGTGATAGGTAACGTAAAAAAAAAAACATTGCGGGCGAAAAACAGAGAGGATCTCAAGATTTTTGAAAATGTTTTACTCAGAAACGATTTCTGGATTTTGGCTATATTTTTTAATTTCTATTTAGAATTCTATGAATTACAATTTATTAAAATCTTAATGACTCGTTAAATATTTTGGAGGGGTGGTTGCATCTCATCCTTTTTCCGTAATCTCTCTATTTCGAATTCCGGTCACACTTGGAGGAGTTGTTTATACGCTACCAAATGTCTATACTGTATTTCATGCTTAAATTATTAATTTATGTGATAAGTTTATCACTTAAAAAAAAAAAAAGGAAAGGAATCTGACTAATTGGGTTTTTTCACATTATGTGGTAACATTCCCTTTTCTTTTAAAACATGGATGTAAACAACTCTATTTAAATAGTACAGTCCTAGACATAGATAAGATGATGTTTATAAATAAATAAATTCGGTAAATAACATTTTTATAAATGAGTACAAAAGTTTAACGACGTAAATTATTACGAAATCTTGTTTATGCGCTGTTGTGAACATATGTGTTCCAAATCCTGCTTTATCTGGTATGTAATTCCCACACTAGAAGTCTAAATCGTTAAACAGTTTAACTAAATAATTCGGTGAAATTATTTAGTTAGAGATTAAAGAGTAATGATTATGACGTCTATCTTAATAAAATATTATTTAAATATTTAAATTTCCTTATCGAATGGGAAAATTACAAAAAAAGAAGAAATATGAAGATTTAAAAGATTTATTTTTAAGTACCCTGAATCATTTCGTTATTTAATCATTAAGAACTAAATTTATCTGTTTATAATGCTGTAAAAACTGTTTGTTTACCTTACTTAAATCGAACATTTTCTTTTACAACTTTTCTTCTCTTTATCAACATATCCGAAATATGACAGATTGATTTTCTAATTATCTATAACAAAACTATCAAATTCAAATTGCTTTCTTATTAAATTATTCTTTACTCTATTTTACGATTTTCTTATTTCCTTTTATCTATCCAACTTTATTATTCCACCACTTCCTTCTATCCTTCCACTAGAGTTGAAATATTCTTGGATCACTCATTTTCTCTTTTTTCAATATTTTTTTCAGTTTGTTTATCAAGTGGTTTTCTTGTGAATGTTCTCTTTTCAAGTTCATTTAAGTTTATTTACATCAAGTCTTCCATTTTCCATCCTATTTACATGTCCAAACCAACTTTTTTTCCCAAATTTGTTTAATTTTTCCTATCTGATTTTACATTCCTAGGCTAGTCAAACATATTTTTTCTTTCTATTTTTTTTTTTTTTGTTTTTCTATTCGTCTTACATTTTGAATATTTTATTTTTTAATCCTGTATTTTCTCTTTTCTTCCTTAAACTACTCTTCTTAAACGTTTTTTTGCAGACTACATCATACTTTCGTTTTTACTTTTATTGTTCTACGTGTTTGTTGTATACATAACTACTGAAATGGAATAAATATACAAGTATAATTACTTAAAACTGAAAATATTTTTTTAAATTCCTAGTACTTTCATAAATCTGATTTACTTTTTCAGCCTTGCTTTCACTATAACTTTTTTGGAATTTTTTTATCACCTAAGAAACGTTTTTCCTTCAAATCAGTTAATTCTTTAACTCATTTTTCTTTACTTTCCCGTTTAGTATTGATTTTTCTAATTACTTTGTTCTCCATGTATATTTTTTTACGTTTCCCGTTTTTTCACCTAACTACATCCTTCTCTTTTTAATTTCATCATTTCACAAATTCAGGATGAGTTTCACGTTGTATTTTTGTTATCACATGTATGCCTTATTTAATATCGGCGGCCGAACACGGTATAGTAACTCAGGTGCGAATTAGCGCACAGTATACGGACGCGCTGATACAAGCATCACTACCGCCGCGAAGACGACCGCACAGTTCTCCCACCATAGCGGCGCTGCAGCACCGCCACTCTTCAGGCTCCAATAAAAGAGCGTCCACCACGAGAGTGAATGCATTTCATCGTCAACCACCACCTGGAGAAGACCAAGAAGAAGGAGAAGTTCCCTAGCCGACTCAACGTGGGACCTCCCGGCGGATGCCAACATCCACGCCGAAGCAGCAGGCCTGGCCGGCCCGCCGAGAGAGTCGCTGGACGCGGATGCTACCTTCCCTCTCCAGCTCCAGCTCACCGGGCTTCAATCGCCGTGGCCGGCGGAGTCGGCAACAGTAGCCGCCCCAGGGAGAACCGCGCCTCGGCCACGCCGGCGTAGGACGACCAACGCCGACCCGACACGCGAGGCTCGCAGTGTCCGGTCGCAGTGGCTCGCAGAGGCTCGCAGTGGCTCTGGGGACCACCGCTGCCACGCTGTAGTGGGGATCCAACTGCCGCTTAGGAAAAGCCCGGTCGGACTTCAATGGACGAGCCGCAACTCCCCGACTTCGCCGGAGACCAGCTTCCGGACCCAACAGCTCTTCTGAGAGTTAACGCAAAAAACGGCCCTTTTCAGGGCCACCTCAAGGTTATGGATTACAAACCGTCGAACCATTCGGCGATAAAGACGACTACCCTAAGGTTAGCATTTACAACGAACTGTCGAAGCCATTCGGCGACAACGTATATCACCCAGAATGACCCCAAATTATTTTTGGTAATAAATTTAATGTGATAAAAATTAAAATTTCTTTCCTAAATGAATTTTTAGATATTTTAGTTATTTACTCATCGTCGCAAATCAGTTGTTTAAGAACTGGTTTTCAAAGTCGAACGTTCTGAAGTACGAATCCTAGTAAAAACTTGTTGATTTCATACGGATTTTGAATACTAAACAGTGGGTGCCGGTGTATTTCGATATTTTGCGGTTCAATTTGGTCGGCCTGAGTCTGTATAAAGACATCTCATTTACACGTCATAGACATCATCCTCATTTCATTGAACCTTATGCGCGGGTTTGTTTGTTGTTAGTTGAACTAAATTAGTTGAACAGTTTGCAACGTATACATTAGGAGTAATAACAAAATACATTTTTAAATCAATTATCTAACATGTTATATTTTTCCGTTTGAGAAATCTTATCTTTTTTATATATATAAACATTTTATTTAATTTGTAAATTTAAAAATATTCATGGAATTAAAATATTTTAAGTTAAATTTTTTTTTTCTTAACGTGGATCAATTCATTTTGTATTATTATACTTTAAAATTATTTATAGATTACAAATAAAAAACATTGCTTTATTATAATTGTAAATACGATTAAATTATCGCAAATAATAATTGTTGCACTTCTATCAAGTTATCTAAAAACAATGATGTAAAAAATTTTACAACTTAACTAATTTTTAAATGGAAATTCATGTTATAGTTTGATGGTAGTTCAGAGGACAATTTTTGTTTTTCATTGATCAACGACCTTTGAAATTTTGTTATGTATAGATTGTAATAAAATTTAATCAAGATTATTAAGTGGACTTTGAGACGGACTGTGTTAAATTACAAAAATATTATCAATAGGCTTATAATAATAAATGAGAAGGAAATAAAAATAATCGATTGAAAGAGTTAATAAATACGAGAAAACCTGTGTATAAAAATTGATTTTAAACAGTATTTATGAATTGAAGATTGTTCATTTAATTAAAAGGTGCAAATTTAATTAATAACTCCAGATCTCTTGACATTTAACATTTCGAACGTTAATTTGATTTTGGAATAATAACTTTTTTTCTGGTATGTCAACAGTAAAAAGAAAACGTGAATGAATGTTACTGTAGAATATTAGTTTATATAGAGAATGATCCATGAAGTATATAAACTTTCAAAACATGTTTTATTCGTGAATTATGTTAAAAGGTTCATATAACCATAGGTTCGGAAACAGTTCGTTAGCAAGTGTCGGCTGCGAAAAGATTTCATCCTGATTTGTGCGCCTCCTGTAAAATTAAGCTATAATTTTTTTCACGAAAGCGTGCAGCAAACCAAAACATAACAAAATGATGATTCTAATTTAATTTAATTTAGCGCAATTCATCCGAGGAAAAAACACTTCTCTTTACTTTTAACGTAAAAATAAAGTAAAAATAACGTGCAATACAAAAATTAGAAAATTGCGATAGTTTTAAGAAAGATGTGAAGTTTTAAGAAAGTATTTTACAGCTATATTAAAATCTCATCAAATAAAAAAAAAAAAAAAGTAGTTGCTATCTTAATGAATTTTTTAAATACCTGGTAAAGCTTCTGTCTGTTGTCGTTTCTCAAATTTGTCATAATATCTTTAATAATAATTTCACAACTGCCCGCTTCCCACGATTTTTTCCTTCTTTAATTACGAGGCATGTTTTTAAAGTAAGTACCGTTTTGAAATTAAAAAGAAACAAGTACACTATCTTAACAATTTTATTTTTACGTGAAAGCCTGTACATTAATCTACTTTTCTACATAATTGCTGCCAATATTAAGGCACTTGTACCGTTCAACCAGCTTTAGAACACCATCGTCATAGAAGTCTGCCGCCTGAAAATAACCACTGCAACACGGTTTTCACAATTTTCGATCATTTAAGCGTTCGGTCACAATTTCATAGAAAACACTTCTTGAGTCAACTTTCTGAATCTTCAGTAATGACAGAAGGTCGTCCATTCCGTTTGTCATCATGAACATTCTGGCGGCCATTTTTAAAAGCTCATTCCACCGCTCAAATTCCATCGCTCATAATGTTTTATTCATACACTTTCATCTGACCATGAATTTCAGCCGCTTTCACGCCTTCGGCACTAAAAAAACGAATCACACCACGTATTTCACAGTCGGCGGGATTCTCGATCACCGGAGGCATTTTAAATACTCACAAATGAACGTAAACATAATCGAATATTTCCGTAATGGTATCTGTGGCTTGCTAACAGATGCGGGTACACAGTGCGCATGTGTGGAATGTCGACCGCAGCGTAGCAGCGGCAGAATTTCGAAACGGTACTTACTTTAAAAACATGCTTCGTATATGTTGAATACATTTCTTTCATTCCTTCAGCAACAATGTTAACAATTTCTTTTAAACCAATGCGTAAATTTATCTCCATTTATTTCATCGTCATGCTCTTGAGAAGACCTGGATTCAAATACCTATAAACCATCGTTCAAAAAACCATTTTCACTTCCTACGTGCGTTACTATTAATCTTTTATTTTTTCCAGCTGGAGTTTTTACCTCAGTTGAGAAACCATTTATAAAAGCGTCTGTTGCGCTCTGTTTATTTTTTACCCATATCTTTTTCCGAACATAAAGCTATCAGTACATAATAGTAATTATTTTTAATATTGTTGGACAATCTTTTAAAAATATTCAATTGTGAAATAACTATGTTTACCTTTTAAACATCTTTTGATACGAGGTTGTTATTGATGTTTATAAGGTACTCAGGTATGATTCTTTGTGAACCAAAAATGAAAGTAATAACATCTGGTGTGGTTCTTTCATGACAGTTGGTGAGACAGTCTCAGGTCATCATGACCTGAGAATGTACGAGCTTTCACTTATACATATCATCCACATTCATCCTCTGAAATAATACCTTACGGTGGTTTCGGAGGCTAAATAGAAGAAGAAAAAAAGTTGGTGAGAGATAAATTATTTAAAACCGAATTGTTGTTAAATCATTACAAATAAATAAGATAAAATCTAATAGAGAAAGATTTTAAAAATAAAACTATAACTTTTTTCAGAACGTAGCAACACGTTCTGAAAATTTCAGATAAAATTGATGATGATAAATAAGTATTTAGATTTCTGTATTCTTTAAATGAATAAAAAGTGAATATTCCATACAATGGATGTGTAAAGTGATTGAAATTGCAGGTGTATACAATAATCATGAAAAAAATGAACGTAATTTTTTTTTTTATATGTAATTATCAGCCGACATCATGTCTGTAAATTTTTCAAATATAATAATTGTACCTTTAAAATGGGATATCTTTAAAAGATATCCACAAACGTTTTTACGTATTCCTTTTTATATGCTATTCTAGATGAAAATGTCAAATTTTTCCAAGTATGTTAATTTTTAAATTATGATTTTAAACTTTGGCCAGAACCAAAGTATATTAAATCAGACTGCATCATCTGTTGTGAAATTTGTTGATTAAAATTAGGATCGAGCAAAGTATTTACTGACAATCTGTGCCATTTATAGTGCATAAATGACATAAATAAATGATATGAACTGAAAGTTGAATGCAATAGAGATAAATTAGAGGCAAAGTTGTAATTCGATAATTTTATTGAATGTTGAATTTGAAAAAGAATGAAAGTGAAAAGTTTACAGTTTAAGAAGAAAATCAAGCAGAACCTATTGACTTGGTATGGACATTTAATGAGGATGAGTAAGAACTATTTATTTAAGAAAGTATTTGAATGGAAACCTGCAGAAAGAAGATAGAGAGGTCATCCAAGAGTTGTAATAGAAGATAAGAGTGTTACATACTTTCACATCAAAGAAGAGGAAAAAAACTTGTAAATTGAGAAAGTTGGTAAAGGAAATAACATGTAGTATTGTAAACACACACTATAAGTAATTAAGTAATTTGTATTAGAAAACTCTTTTAATCTTTTTGCCATCATGGTGAATGTTCCATTTTTAGGATACATTCTTTCTTTCAGTCGTGTTAAAAAATAGTTCTGAAAATTTCTTAATAACATTGATAATGGAAGTATTTGATTATTAATTCTTAATCATATTGATAAGCTGAAGTATTACGTAGAATTACATGAAAGTAGTTCTATTGTCTGTTTTAATAGAAGTTAATATTATTTTTTTTAAATATGTGACTTATTGTTTTTTTTTTTTTTTTTTTAGTAAAGGCTAGACATTTATTAATTTAAAACACAGATAAACTAAATCTTTTTAATTTTGCACAATTCATGTTTATGGGCACTAAAAACCCGATAGCTCTTTTTTACTTCATTGTACGAAGTAACGGAATTACTGTAATCGCAAAAAATTTCGATTTTCGGATGTCAACAGAAATATTCATTTTGACCATCCCGGAATCAATTTTTACTAGTTTCGGCGTGACGAACGTAATTATCTCGCATAACTCAAAAACGATTAGCCGCAGAATGTTGGAATTTTGGATTTAGGACTGTTGTAATATCTAGTTGTGCAACTCCTATTTTGATTGCAATCGACTTGACAAAAATGTCCAAAAAAGACCAAAATGCAAAAAATTTGAATTTTCAACTTTTTCTTAACTGCAGTAATAAGTCCTCATTTAGAGCATTTCAACGATGTATCATAAGTTACTTATTTTCATCGGTACCAGAGTTATAGCAAAATAAAATTGTAATTAATGGAATATTTAGATCTTACAAAGCGAATGTGCCTTCCCTTTGTTCCAAAACACTTCATTTTCTTTTTTCTTTTTGAACTTTTTTTTTTAAATATATTGATTTATTAATAATTATTAACCGCTGATTGTAAAAAAACAATTACAGTAAATAATAATTCAATAATAACTATAAAAAAAATGAATCTGAGGTTATTGCTGAAATAAAATTTTATGTACATTTCATTTTAAAAAAAAAATGTGTGTATGTAATTTAATAGACGTACAAGGAAGTCATGTGGGGTCCACATCCGATTTAAAAAAAGAACATCAAAGGGAAATGTATTAAATTTTCATAAAACGTATTTTATTACGATATTGGAAAATGTTGCCTAAAATTTATAATGCTGATTGTGACGTTATTTTTTATATTTTTATTATTGAAAATATATCTATTTAAATTATTATTACTTTATGTGCATAAATAATAAAAATAGTATAATTCTATACATTTTACTATTAATCATGAAAAATAACTTGCATGTATTTTTTCTTCTGCTCACCAATAATTTACAAAAACACATGAGAATATTCATTTGGAAAAAAATATTTAAACAAATTTATTAATTTCCGTCGTGATGAAAATATATTTTATTTTAAAACCAAATATGTTAATAAATTACACAAAAAATTAAGAATAATTATAGAAACATTTTTCAATATTTTTTGACGAATCAGAGAGTCTGATATTGAAAAATGTTTCCATAATTATTCTTCGAAATAAGCCAGTACGAAATTTCAGCTGTCAGTTCATTCTGTGCAAAATTGATTGTCCGTGGAAGTTGACCTTAGTGCTCCTTATTTGAGATCTATCTGCGCTCTACGTGTTTTTGGTTACTATGCATTTAATTTTTTGTTGTCTTACATTGTTTGTCTTTTGCTTCGTTACGCTACGAATGTTTCGTTACTATTTATACCGGCGATATTACCGTTGCTAAGGAATGTTGTTAGCAACGTTAAATTAAGTGTTTTTATTGTTATAAATTTTTTACAATGTTTTGGATTTTTTTTCAATCAATATTTTCAATATTCTCGTGGACTTAGTTGGTTGCTTATTGGACAATGGATTACTATTTTCCTTGCCCTTGGGTGATTGTTATTTTCTGGACACATTAATTGACTTTTACCATGGCGATTTGTTTTGTTTCGTGTTTATCAGTGATGACAGATATTGATTTCGATGCTGGGATGTTTGGTACACCTATGAGTAAACAGAAGCCTACGCAGCGTGGCAAGGTCCGTTGGGGATTATCCAGTAACAGCGAAAGTGTGCAAGCGGACAATAAGAATGTGTTCTACCGCAAATATGGAGGGCATGGAATACATTCCGAATGATAGTGGCGAGTTTAACGTAGTAATGCAGGAGTTGGTCAACTAAACTAAATTACTGAGTCGCCTGGTTCAGAGAAGGTGAGTGCTTCTATGAAACAGTTTGACAGGCACCGCAAAGTCTTCTGGCCGTCTGCCCAAGATCGTGGAATTTAGGTGGCGGAGGTAGCCACACAGACGCCTGTAACGTATGGTGACCAGAAGATCCAGAGGGTTTTGGAGGAATGCGCGGAGGAGTCTGTACTAATGCAGTTAGTCGGGAAGAGATAGCCGAAAGATTGCGGTGGCGTGGGTCTTTGACCTGTGAAAAATAGTGAATTCTAAGTTACAGTATCCAAAAACAGTTTATTTTTATTTTTATATACCATATTATCTTATGTTGTAATATTTTAAATTAAGACGTGTATTGTAATCAAAAGCACAAAACTAAATTTTTCTTATTTATAATATATTACTATCAGTAGAATAATTGTTGTTTTCATTTAAAGTTAATTACTCATATTCTTATTTATGAACACAAAGTACATTCCTGTTTAAATGAAATGATATTTTTAAATTTAATGTCACACAAATATCTTTGAATTATGAATTTTTAAACAAGACAAAAAGTGTTCACATGAATTTTTTTTAAATAAGTTGAATGCAGTCATCAATGTTAGTATTTTTTTTCTTTTACATTAGAAAAGGCATGATGTAATGGTCATATCTATAATAACCGTAACCTCCATAATTTCTCAGGTTTCCTAGCTTCATCTTCTTAGTTTGCTGCATGAAGTTACTAATTGGTTTTTCATCTTTTGTTTCTCTCTGATCTTCCAAATTCTTTATAGACCAAGTCGATTGCAGCAGCAACCACCTGAAATGTAGAAAATTTATTCCGAAAAACACACAATTTTTTTTAATTATGAGGGTCTTTCCTTCGTACATTCACCTACGCTGCAATTGGACAGCAGGAGACGCAGCTTCACTGGACAAATCAGGCAATTGCAAGTTTCCTCCCAACAACGAGTGATGATGCCCTGTGCACTCCCATCGCAATTTTTTTTTCACGCAACTGTGTTTCGCATCCAATTTAATTTTCACCTAACCTGTTACCCCCTATCATGCGAATTCTTCCAGATTTATTCAAGTTGGGCAGTCCAACATCCTGAGGTTATTAACACACAGAAAGGAGCACGTACACGCTTCTGCCCGCACATAAATATCCCTCATTCATTGGCCATCATGTACCGTTCTGCTAACGATTCTTCAGATTAGGCTGTCCCCCGCACACTAGGCCGATTACATTTCCATAAAAGTTCTTGGTTATGTAAATGTAATTGCAAAGTAATTCCATTTAAGCCTTGTTGGTTATGGAAATTAATATCTCTACCTAGCAACTGACCTCTGCCAAGAATCCCTTTTGTTCACGATCTAGTATTCAAATCCGTGTAAAAATAACTGATTTTACTAAGACTTGAACGCTGTAACTCTCGACTTCCAAATCAGCTAATTTGTGAAGACGCGTTTACCACTAGACTAACCAGGTGGGTTAAGCATCAACCCTATCAGGAATGTTCCTACCAACAGTAATAATATTCATTCCAGCAAACAATTTCCTTCCATCGACCATTCCAGCATGTAAATCATCCTGCATATATATATATATATATATATATATATATATATATATATATATACATGTACACATGTATATGTATATGTTATTTCCACCATTACTAACGAATTTATAGTAGTTTGAGTGTATTCTTGAAATTATTTTACTAATTCTATAACGTTATATTAATTTAAATTTTAAAAGCCTTTACCCGTAGTTACAGTTATAAGGTATTTTAATAATACCTGTATGTGTACTAAGATAGTGTCATTATTTTTAATAACAAAACAAAAAATTCTACAATTTACAATCAAGTTCTCAGTGACAACTTTTTCCTATTTTACCTACCATGAATAACGACCGATATTAATCTTACAAAATCACCTTTTATATTCTCAGAATATTTATTGTACTTAAACCTGTTCATAAGCAACACATTTTAAGATGTGTGTATGAAAACAATTATTTTTTACATGTATAACGAATATATTTTCAGAGCTATTGTACTCATAATAATTTCTCTTCAGTAAATATCAGTACATCAATAGCAAAAAAATATGTAAAGTTATTATGTCAATGAAAAAAAAAAAAAACATTTAATATTTCAAGGAATTAAATATAATCTTTCCTTTCCGACCTGGAGCATTATTGAAAAATAAAACTGGTACACGAGTTAATATGAAATAAGTTGAAATAAACATACCATAAATCCAACTTACATAATATACAACTCCAAATAAGAGAAGAAATTTGTGGTACCAGGACTGTATTATTATAAAACAGTGGAGTACTGTAAATAAGGGACTTTTACTGAAGCATGTTTTTTTATATTAAAAATGTTCTTTAATAAATATCTTGTACTGTTAATCAAAATGTTAAACAATACATTGTTAAAAATGTATGTAAATGTTAAACAATAATATTTATTTTGACCTTCCCCAAATCCATTTTTACTAGTTTCGGCGTGACGTACGTAATTATCTTGCATAACTAAAAAATGATTAGCCGTAGAATGTTGAAATTTTGGATTTAGGAGTGTTATAATATCTAATTGTGCACCTCCTCTTTGGATAGCATCGACTTGACCAAAAATAAAAAAATTTGGATTTTGAACGTTTTCTTAACTACAGAAATAAGTCCTCGTTGAGAGCTTTTCTACGATATTTCATAGGTGGTACTTATTTTCATAGGTTCCAGAGTTATAGCAAAATAAAATTGTAATTAATGGAATATTTGGATCTTACAAGAAGAAGGCACATCGGTTCGAAAACGATTTCATTTTCTTTTTTGAACTTTTTTTTAATTTAAATATTTTATTAATTTATTAGTAATTTTTAACCTCTGATTGTAAAAACATGTGTATGTGTAATTTAATAGACTTGCAAGGAAGTCATATGGGGTCCACATCAGATTTAAAAAAAAAGATCATCAAATGGAAATATATTAAATTTTCGTAAAACATATTGTATTACGATATTGAAAAATATTGTCTACCAATAAAATTTATAATGCTTATTGTGACTTATTTTTATATTTTTATTATTGAAAATATTTGTTTAAATTATTATTACTTTATTATGTGCATAAGTAATAAAATTTGTATAATTCTATACATTTTACTATTAACCATGAAACTTGCACGTATTTTTTCTTCTACTTACGAATAATTTCCAAACGTTTTATCATAAAATACATGAGAATACTCACTTGAAAAAGAAAAAGAACATTTTCAAACCAATTTATTGATTTCCATGGAGATGAAACTGTATTTGTTATTTACTTCCAAATGTGTTAATCGAATGATACTTTGATGAAAATAATGATTATATATTATAATAAATCATTAATTTTTAGTCATTATTAGTTATAAATAATATCCCAAAAGAAATAATTTCTCTTTGAATTGTTTCTTTATTTACACATTTGTTTTAACTTTTCTATTACTTACATGAAAAAAATACGAATGTCACTCTTAACTTACAAATATTTCGAAAAAATATTAAAATATACTGGAAGTTATAAAAATCGAATCAATTTTTTCAAATGCATTGTACGGAATTATAAAGCAAATTTGTTATAGATAAATTAGTAATAATTACGGAAACATTTTTCAATATTATTTGATGGATTAAAAGATTGAAAAATGTTTCTATAATTATTCTTCGAAATAAACCTTTATAAAATTTTAACTATTCTGTTGATTTGGAGCTACGATTTATTGGTCGTGGACGGACGTTTCATAGCGCTCCGTACTTGAGATCCTTCTATGCTTAGGTGTTTTTTTGTTACTATTTATTTTGTTTTTTGTTATCTTTCATCGCTTGTATTTTTATTTGTGTTGCTTTTGTTACGTTTTTTAGTTTATTTTAGTGTTTTTATCGGCGAAGTTCCCGTTGCTAAGGGTTGTTGTGCAGGTTAGCAACGGTAGGTTAAGTGTTTTTATTATATTTTCTACGATATTTTGGATTTACTATTGTCCATGAACTTGTTGAGTTGCTTATTGGAGGATGAATTACTATTTCTCTCGCCCTTGGGTGATTATTGTTATTTTCTGGACACATTAATTGACTTTTGCCGTGGCGATTTGTTTACATCACCACAGCTGATTCTTGTTTAAGTTTTGTTACGCGTGTTTATCAGTGATGACAGATCCTGAAGTACCCTTGCCCGAGGGTGGAACGTTTGCTACACCTATGAGTAAACGGAAGCCTACGCAGCGTGGCAAGACCCGTCGGGGATTATCCAGTAACAGCGAAAGTGGGAAATCAGAGTCTGGCACTTCGGTACCTAGGCGAGTGCATATTGGTTCGAGTGATTCGGCGGTGATACTGGCCATCAGAGGAAAGACTGTGCCCGCGTCGCGAAGTAACCCGCATGTGTTAAGGAGGGTCGTGCTTTCGGAGGAAAGAGCTGCAGGACATCCTCCTACTCAAGAATGTCACTTAGATGAATGCCGCAAGAAGACTCGTCGTACATGACGAAATCATGGCCCTCGTCGTGGAGTGGGACGAGGATTTCATTATACTAGCGGAACCCTCAACCTGGCGATACGTGGAGGATGGCTGGCCTATGCAGGCGGATTAAGGGGCGGCGGTGGAAACCACCAGTAATAAGTTTCCAACGATACCGATGGGCTGTGGCAGGTGTTTTATCTGGGTGGAGACAATTTACTTGAGCGATTGAGCGACGTGAAACAAAATTAATATATTAACTAATATAAAATGCTGATACGGACACCACAAAAAAACGTGATGCAATGTGGTGTACACAGCAATGCAATTGTGTAACTGTCCAATTTATTAAAGAATTGGAGGATCGTATCTCACTTTCAAATGAAATAATGTTAAATAAAGTGCAGCAAAAAATGTGTATACGTAATTTAATAGGCGTACAATGAAGCTATGTAGTGTCCACATCAGCATTTTTTGTGATAAAAACCCGTTCTGACTTTTTGAGGAAGCCTCAAATGGATATTATATTTAATACAGGCGTATATGTAAGCATAACAAATGACAAGCTTAATATTTCATTAAGATTATTCAAAGAAAAACATTACAATTTGATTATTGTAAACAAAATAAATTTGGTTATACCAAGAGAGTTTGTCATTTAATAAAGTACTTTACTAATAAATTTTGAACTATATACAACAGAAGTAGCAGCATTAATAAGAATTTTGTTCTTGTGATTAGCAATGTTACTTCTATTTGTTATTCAAAATGCAGTGATTTAATTCTTAATTAAAGTAAGGTGATTACAATCCATAGTTTACATCAGAATAGCAAATAGAAGCAGCTTAAGTTGGCTTTTTCAAGTACTGTGGGTTGTTTCTGATGCACGGCTTACACACACCGTAATTTTAAATATTTATCTTCTTATTTAAATATAATATTTTTTTGTTTATTTAATTCAATGATTCTAACTAAAGCGCGCGCGCATACCATATTTAATTCGCGCAGATTTGGCAGTACTAGCGGCGACAGTCGGCAATAACTAATGTAATTTCACAACTTAAATAGAAAAAATTTCGCTTGTACGGTCGGCGGGCTGGTGTAGCCGCGAGGGCTTAACGCATCAGGTACCGAGTCAACCAGGTGATCGTGTTGAGATCCAGCCGGACCGAGTTACTTTTTTATATTTTAAATATTATCCATTTATTTAATTCTACCGCTCACCTGTGACGTCACAACATAGAGACGACTACGTCAGTTTTGTTTTTCTTTATTACATTAAAAATCTGATGTGGGTACTACATGACTTCCTTGTACGCCTATTAAAATACATATACACATTATTTGCTGCACTTCATTTAAACTTATTTCATATGAAAGTGAGATACGATCCTACAATTCTTTAATAAAGTGGACAGTTTACACAGTTGCTAAAACTAGAAAACGTGTACAGAAATTAAGATCAGAAAAATTAACAAACCAAAGAGCGGTTAAATGACAGGCAACAAAAACCAAATAAACGAAATTATGATCAACTCCGACTTAGGGAGAAATTTTCCGATAATATCAGAGGAATAATAATGAACTGAAAGATAAGAATTTTTTGTAATTTATTAAAAATCGGGCATGCATGCCTCAGTATATATGTTGTTCTTGTGAGGGTCTGTTTTTCAGTCATTCTGTAGTTAACTTTAATGTTGATAAAATTAAACAGAAATTCCAGAGTAATTAATTAAAATTAAACTAGAAAATCCAAAAATAATACGATTCTAAATTATAAATTTCAATTAATGTTAAATAATCAGATGCTCCACCAAATCTATTATATATTTAATAATGCCTATTAAATTACATACACACATTTTTAAAATACAGAGCATTTTATTTCACTAATAACTTTTGATTTGTTTTTTAATTGTTATTATTGAATTATTAATTATTGTAAAACTTTTTTTACAATCACGGGTTAATAATTATTAATAAATCAATATATTGAGAATATATGAATATGAATGAAATTAAAAAAAAAAATTAAAAAAAGGAGATGAAATCTGATCGAACCGATGTGCCTTCCCTTGTAAGATTCAAATATTTAATTAATTAAAGTTTGAGTATATCTGTGAAACCAATGAAAATAAGTACCGCTTATTATATGTTGTTGAAAAACTCTCAATAGGGGCTTATTACTGCAGTTAAGAAAAAGTCCAAAATCCAAATTTGTTTGGATTTTGGGCTTTTCTGGACACTTTTGGTTCAGTCGATTGCAATCAAAAGAGAAGGTTACTAGATGTTACAAAAATCCTGTATCCAAAATGCTAACATCCTACGACTAATCGTTTTTGAGTGATGCGAGATATATTCGTATCTATAGACGTCACACCGAAACTAGTCAAGGATTCAGGGATGGTCAAAACGGATATTTCCGTTGAAATCCGAAATTTTTCGCGATCACACTACTTTACTTCGTACAAGGAAATAAAAATTCTTCTTTCGCTAACGCCTGTTGGGCTACTTGCTTTCCAAGCAATGTGTTTTGATTACAGTTTCAGGGTTATCTTGTTTAAAGGTTATACACGTTGCTGTTTTTTTTTTTTTTTTTTTTGGGAGCTGCTTAAGGATTTTCCCGGTTTATATTTCACGACAGAATCACTTATTATTAATACCCGATTGCCACAAAAACCGGGTAAATTAAAATAATGAAAATAACACTGAATAAAATTGTTTAAAAATGAACTATATATCTGTATCGTACCGCAGGGAGTAACACTTTAACTGAACTTTCTTTCATTGATCTGAACGATGGTGTAAAGCATTACAAATGATGCATCAGTAACACTAAAAAAAATTTAATTACTTATCTTCCACATGCCACGGCGCCAGACAAGTGATAGCTTATAGTTCATTATTATACGCGTAAAACAATAGTTGTACTTGCACATGGTAGTGACAGAATGATTCAGCCTAAACTACTGAGATAACACGTCATTCTGAATTCATATTTATCTGCCGCACCATTTCGTTAGAATGGGAAATTCTTTGGATCTAAATTAAGGGGTAAATTTAGTGATTTTATAACAAATTTGATCTGAAAAACTGAAAAAATAGATCCCAGAACTACAATTTTTAGTAGTTTTCGAGATATCTGAGGTAAAATACAAAAGACTTGGATCGAAAGAAACATTATGTTTGGCGTAAAATAACTTTGTTAAATGGGTAATAAATATATAAAATCTTTAAACAAAACTTGTGAAGAAATTTATTTTGATTAAAATTGTATGAATAAAGTCCTCAGAAACTGAATACGAACATAAGAATTTTTAAATTTATTAAAAAAAAAAAACATATCAAAATTAGCAGATTTTAACTAGTTATTAAACGAAATAAAATTTTAAATATTACGAAACAAAAGCATTAAATATTTTCTAAAAATAAAAATCAAAATAAAAAAAAAAAAGGAAAAATCAAATAATACGCACTGAGTATATATAATATCTACTATTCTTTGTATTTACTGTAGATGTTTGTTTTAACAACTGAAATTCCATATAATTTTGAATTTCAAATACATTTTTTATAAACGGTTTTTTGAGCGATCTCTTTGTTTTCAAACATAAAAATTATACCTATTATTAACTTAATGAAAAAATTAGTAATCCAAAAACCATACTGGTGTATTTATGGTTTACCCATATTTCAACTTATATTTATTCCTAAGTCAAATTTGATTAATGAAATAATATTTCATATGCATTGAATTCGTAGTCAAGAATGTGATCGGGAAATAAGGTTAGACTGCCCATCAAAAATGTGAATGGATAATAAAATTAGATTATCATCGATTTATTTATACTTTAAATTTATTGACAAAGTTAAAGCGATTAGTATAAGTTTAGTTTAATATAGAATTGAATCTATAATAAATTTTAAACCACCGAACCGATCTATGAGTGATTTAATTTTCAGGATTACTTTTTCATCATCTTTGAAAATAAAATAATTTTATTAAGAGAAAGGAGACAATTACTTGGATATTAAAAGTTATATTTTCTCAATTATCAAAATAATGGATTATCATTGTTTACGATTGGTTTTGTAAGTTCATTTTAATATTGATGGATATTTTACTGTAATATACGTATGTGAAAAAATAACGATGACCTATAAAATCATTTATTTAAAAATTATATTTGTTGAACTTATATATTTATAAGATATTTATTTATATATGTACCGTACTTTTAAGTCCGGAGCAAGTGACATTTAATTGAAACTCTTATAATTTAGCTACTCATTTATCAAAAGAAGAGATATAAAACAAATTTAATGTTACGTGATTCAAAATTTTATTTAAAAAATCTTCCTCATAATTAAATTTGATAAAATATTAGTTTACATTTTAATCTATGGTGTAACATGTACTTTCAATAAATAATTTTATGTTGTCTATACGAACCTTCTTGTCATGATAAAACGTTTTTTGTATTATTCTTCTTTTGATAAAATATAAGTGAAGTACAATGGAACGCCGATTATCTAAATAACGATTTTTCGGATGTCAACTCTCCAGACTACTTACGTCTTTATTAGGCATTATTAAAGAAAGCTAACACACTTTACAAAATCTAAAGTATTACTTAAAGCTTTCTTTCAACAGGAAATACATTTTTATCGATCTTTGTTTTTTCTGGGTTTTTTAATTGCTTTTTTCAATTCGAATACCACAAAGCATATTAAATTTAGGTTTGTGTTAAACTAATTATGAAATTAACTAATGTAAAAATTGACAGAAACACATTAATTGGTCAAACATGAACCATAATATAATAATTTTTGTTTTTATTCTGCTGTGCATATTCAGTTGGTCAAATCGTGTCATTATTGCTATTCTCTTTGCCTTATCTAAGTTTCATAAATTTACGCTGTGTAATTTTCATGACGTCATGAATTTACACTCTTACTCGTCGGGGTATTTTAAGATTTTATCATTAAACCTATGTAAATTCACCGAGTTCCGTATGTTTAATTAAATTAACTAGTACTACTAACATACATGCTGGTATTATTAGGGTACGTTTACATTATTTCTACAACAAAACGAGTTGTTTTATCAATGAAAGAAAAAGTAAAAATCTTTAAAAAAAATTGTAAAACGATGTTTCGGGTAAATTTTTAGCAGATGAATAAGGCGTAAGAAAAATTAACCAGTTCTAGCAGAAAAAGCCTTATTTTTAATGAGAGACTAAATGTAGATAACAAGTACAAGGTGGCATTGAAATTTTAAACAGTGTATTGGAATTCGGCAATCTGAAATTCAAGGAGAAAAATGATTAACAAACGTCCCAGTCAACAATTTGATGATTTTTTGAAATGAATAAAATTATATTTTTATCATCGACACACAATAACTTAACTCAAATTCTTTTCTGTATGTTTTTTTAATAAGTTTTATAAATAACATTTTTTCTAAAACAGTAAGGTATTTTTTTGAAAATTCTGATTCTTTTATTAGCAGGTTTGTATTCAATTTTTTTTTTTTTTTAACGTATAATTGTATCTGTTTTTTATTGCGTAGTTTATATTCTGTGTATTTCTTTAGATCTACTGAAATACAATTATTTTTTTTTTTACTTTGGTCTTTTTATTAAGTTTGATACCTATTAAAAATTAGAATGGTGTGATCAGTTCATAAGATAAAACATTTTTAATTTTCCAGTTGTCAGGATTCTGCTTTGCCCGGATAATCGGCGTTCCAGTTTAATATATCTGTATTGAGTGAAAACATTGTGTATATTACGTCTTGTTTATTACAGAATGGAATATACGGTTGAGTTTTACAATCTCAGTTTTTCATTACGGCATCTGAGATGTAAACGGTACAAATCAGAATTACTTCCCTGGTAGTAATGATTTCATTATACAGCCAATCCCTATAATGATCACAGTAAAAGTGCCGTTTACAGTGATGAATATCATATATGTTTCGTATAGAACTTGTATAATGGTTTCTTTAATCCATTGAGGAAAATAATTCATTTCACTTTTATTTGTTAGCCTGGCATATTATGCTTATTATTGTGTATAGTGTGCTATTCTACTTTCATGAGTTATTTCTTCCTTGTGTTAGGTCGCCTAAAATCATTATAATGGGGCATTTATAATATATCAACAAGAAAATAAAAAAAATAAAAATTAAGTCTTAGCATTGATTAAAATACTTCGGAATATACATTGAAATTAAGCTTTATTCGTTGTTGTCACATTTTTTTTAATTTTACAATTTTAATTACCGTTACTGGCAAAATAGATTAAAAAATTGAAACAATAGGTTTTTGAGTTAATTTTGCATTTAATGACTTACTTTACATTGATTAATAATAGATAATAGTATATTTGATTTTTTAAGGCCGTTTCCTTGTAATTGATTTATAGTTTTCTGTTTGTAACCCGGATAATTTTAACTCGTATATATTTTTTTCTCATCTTGACTTTAATTCAATAATAAAAGCACCTGTAATTATATAATCATTTGTTCGTTGTATTATATTCCATTGTTATTTTTGCAATGTATATTAACATATTATTGTATAGCTTTATCAGTTAACTTTTAATTATTTATTATTAAATAGTTAAGAAATTTATTAATTTTCCTGTTTGAAATGAAATACACCTTATTCTTTCCTGTTTTCAATTAGTGTTTAATGTTGCTTTCTTTTAACGAAAATATTTACTTTTTAATTGATAAAGATAATAATTTAAGGTTTTTGCTGCATGTTTCACGATAAAAAAAGCTGACAACAAAGTTATAATATTTTCTTTTCATTGGTTATTTATTCTTATACAGTGGGAAAATGATGATATATGAATAAAGTTTAAAAATGATTAAAAAATTATATTTTTTAAATCGATATTTTAATCGATTATTCAAAAACTTTAGTTACAAATATGCAGTAAATAAAAATATAGCTTTTTCGATTTTGGGGAAGGAGAGAATTTAGGGGAATTGTATTTTTAATGGTAAGATGAGATATACGCATGTATTAAGCTTAATATAAAGTAGGGTTATGTTTGCAAAATTTTGAGAAATTTTATCCTAAAGAAACTATCTACCTTACCCCCTGGTGACACCAAACGTTTATCAACAAATTTTCCCAATACATGAGTTTCTGTCCCGAACGTCATCGAAATCGGTTTATCCAGTCATAAGTTATTAAGCTTCAAACATTTAAACACACGTACGTACGTACGTACGAAGATTACTCCACACTTTTTTGTTTTTTGGGGTCCCTGGGGCATGAAACGTCGGGAAATGAAAAACCCATACCCCATTTTTTGACTGATTACCATAATTTCCTTCTTGCAGCATATCTCTAGAGCTATGATGCTAGGAAAGTAAAAATGAAGAGAAAAAAAATTCTCTAAGTTAGTTAACATATGCTTAACTATTATTATACATATGTAGGTTTATTTCGTTTGGTTTAGTTGGTTTGTATTAACCCACCGGGTTGGTCTAGTGGTGAAAGCGTCTTCCCAAATCAGCTAATTTGCAAGTCGAGAGTTCCAGCTTTCAAGTCCTAGTAAAGTCAGGTATTTTTATATGGATTTGAAGACTAGATCGTGGATACCGGTGTTCTTTGGTGGTTGGGTTTCAGTTAACTACACATCTCAGGTAACGTCGAACTGAGACTGTACAAGACTACCCTTCATTTATACTCATACATATATCATCCTCATTCATCCTCTGAAGTAGTACCTGAACGGTAATTCCCGGAGGCTAAACAGGAAAATGTAAGTAAGTATGTTTTTATTTTATTTAGTTTCATGTATCTTTATTAAATAATTAATTAATTCTGCTCCGTGGCCGGTAGCTTGTACCATCACTCTCTCCTTTTTCTTCTTCTAGTTGCTAAACTTTTGAGTTCTAAGTATCTTTCACTCCCTGAAAACGACATCTATTAGTGTTTTTCGTTTTCTTTTTTTTTTACACCTTCCTTGATTCCACTCATGATGTGTTCTACTCCTTTTCCACTCATAATATGTTCTAGTCAGTTTTTACCTTGCATTCCTTTATAAATTGCTGTGATTAATCTTCTACTGTCTATACTGCTAATACCACGGACCCATGCATCCGCGTAATATTACGACGGCATTTGATATTAAAAAAAAATAGTTGATTGAAAAAAATGTATTGCAATATGAAAATACGTCCTTAAACTACTTTGCTACGAAATTGCCAAAAAATCGAGACCCTTGTCATATCTGTGAAATCTGTTTTTGCATCTTTCATCAAAAGATTCTGCCGCCTGGTTTCTCACCCGCTCAGTGATACTTCCTTGAAGTCCCTCATTGACATCAAAGCGCTTAGATCACAGCCTGTTTTCCATCCGAACTTACACAAAAGATATTGAGTACGGTGAGCCGTGTGGGGACGTACTTTGTCATGGATGAAGAAAATGCTTGTTTTAGATTGCCCTCTATAGGTTTTTTAGGGTTTCACAATAAACTTCTGCATTTATTGTAGCGCCTCACCTTCTGTGTTGTAGGCCTCCAAAAAACATAAAGCAGATGCCGTACGCTAAAATTTGTGTTGTTCTGAAAGAAGGCTACGTGAAATTTCCAAAAACTAAAATGAAAGCTCTGTAATGGAAAAATCGACGAATAGCGCGAATCTTTTCATCAAGTTTCGTTAACAGTTCATCAGATAAACACTAAACCCGCCGGGTTGGTCTAGTGGTTAACGCGTCTTCCCAAATTAGCTGATTTGGAAGTCGAGAGTTACAGCGTTCAAGTCCTAGTAAAGCCAGTTATTTTTACACGGATTTGAATACTCGTGGATACCGGTGTTCTTTGGTGCTTGGGTTTCAATTAACCACACATCTCAGGAATGGTGGAACTGAGAATGTACAAGACTACACTTCATTTACACTCATACATATCATCCTTTTCATCCTCTGAAGAATTATCTAAAACGGTAGTTACCGGAGGCTAAACAGGAAAAAGAAAGAAAGAAAGATAAACACTAGGCCGGCCACATCTTTTTTCATCGTGAACATTTGAGCGGCCACTTTTAGACATGATGTACTAACTCACTCCACTTTCCCTCATTTCCCATAAACATCATATAATTCCCAATAAATCTCAAAGTTTGCAGGGTTTCTGCCAGAATAAATCTAATAACCAATTTCTCTTTACGATTGGTGTTATTTCCTACAGCGACAACATTTTAAACACTTGTAAACAATCAACATGTTACGTTACAGTCCTTTACATAGCGCAGTTCGAAGCGTATTGAGCAGGCTACCAGTAACCATTAACATAGCATCGCTGCCTCTTATCCTTCGTAACAACAGCAAAACGTAGCATACTTTCTGAATAGCCTTTGTATTACCCAACGGCAGAGGTCGATTCCTTTCATAAATATGGTGCACTAATTCTTTAACGGCAGAACCACCGAGCCAGTCAGGGTGTAAAAAAAAGGGTGTTGTGGGAAAAACAAATAGAAAGACTTATCTTTCGTTTTAGGAAGTAACTAAGACTTTCCAAGCAAAATTGGATGCAAGAATATGTTCCTCCTATTTTTAAATGAAATATTATTATTTAATAAATGTTGCATACACATTACAGCTTTTACAATCCGTTTTTATTTGTAGTAAATTTGATAAATTTATTTGGAGGATTTATAATTTTAATAATTAGAACGCTTATTTATTTATCACTTTTAAAGTTTAAAAAAATGTTAATGGATTCTTATGCTAATAATATTCTAATAATAATTTTTATTTTTTAAATATTTTTTCAGTTTGCTTTTAAATTTTGAATTTTAGAAGTTTGCCTCAAATTAATATCTTACTAGCACTTTATTAATTTTGTTTTATATTACTTAGTTTTATTTTTATTTAAAGTACGGATAGACCTACAAAAATCGCTATCCATATTAAAAAAGCTGTTTACAAGAAAATCAAAGATGAGAACAGCGAATTCTTTGGATGAACGCTCTTTGAAGTACTAGATTAAGCATTCTGTTTTTATTCAGAATAATCATAATAAAAGATAGGAATAAAATTTATGATACGACGTAAATAGAATACTAAATTGCGGAATCATAGATTTTCTGAAGGAATGTTCGTATATTATTTTTTTTACCCTAATTTTTCTTATTAATTTCTTGTGAAAATACTCTGTTCGAATGAGAAATTAGGTTTAACCAATGATAACGATAAAAAATAGCTTAAAATATATTCAGATCATTTTCGTATACAATATAATTTTTTCGTTTAAATATGTTAAATTTTGGCTTTTATAGAAAAACTTACAACGGGACCACCAGAGTAGCCGCTGCGTTTAAAAAACAAGAGAAAAAAGTCATCGAATATAGATAAGAATCCACAGTTCTAACTGAGAACGTTATTCGTTTTTTAATTCTATTAAAAAAATGAAATAAAAAATACTCATCCCTACTTTGAATAAGTGCTTATGTAATTTTAATTTACCTCATTTCATTTTAATATATCTTACTTAATATGATTGTCTAAAAATATTCCATTATTATAGATATTAATTAATATTGTAATAATAGATTTCACGCTAATTTTAACACCAAGCACTTTAAAAATTTGCTTTATTGAAAAACTTTTTGATGTCATTAGTAAGTACTGTACTTGTTACTAACTGAAAACGATGGTGTAATTAAATCAGTGTGATACAAATCTCTTCAGATAAGTGGTATCATTATCTCACTGAAGGTACTTATCACATTTTTCGATTATCATTTTTATTTTATCTGCTACTAAAAGCAAAATATGTCTGATGGAAAATCCAAAAAATAATTCAGACAGTTTTAAAGTATCTTTCTGCGAATTGTTTCTGTAAGTTCCAACATAGACGTGTAAGTAAATAAAAAATATTTTGCTAAGAGTAAAAAATCACTACTCATAATTTTTTTTAAGTATTTCAAATTTGATTTAACATTATCAGTCATACGTTTTAGTGGGAACATTATCGGTAAAATTGCTTAGCATGGGAAAAATGTTTACTCATAATAGAATTTAAATAAAACATTTTTAATGAAAGGAATGGATATTACCACACTGCCAGAAATGCAGACAACTATAATACGTATTTTGTTAATTTCTAATATCTTCTAAAAATATTAATTAATAAAAATATTACATATAACAGGGAAGGGGAGTTTTACTGAAAAATCTATAAACATTGTTTAAAAAAAAAATATGCCAACCCGCATAAATTCCAAAAAAAATTGTCTCCACATTCTCAACGCGTTCCTAAAACTGTTAAACCTCTCGTATACGTAAATATATCATACCCTTAATTTTCTGTCAGGTTCGTGTTTGTTTAAAAGAATATTGCACTACATTCTCATACCGTTTTTATCTTCCCTCACAGCTCTTCATTATTAATTTTCTATAATTTTTTCAGTAAGCTTCCAGTACTGATTGATCTAGTGTTGAATATCCCTTTTCCATTTTGTTTAAAAACATGCTTATACAGAATGATTCACGAAGAATGTAACAAAGTTTTTGGTAATTTTCTACTGGTGAAACTAAATAATAAAGTTCATAAAAACATAAGTTGGGAAACTCTTCGTTAGCGAGTGTCGGCTGACGCAAAATTTCGCCCTGATTTCTGCACCTTCGATAAAGTTAAGCCAGACTGTAATTCTTGGTACCACCTCAATGGGAAAATTTAGTGTTTTTATATGAAATCTGAAGACAAAAATTGAAATAAATAAGTCCTAGAACTGTATTTTTAGTGTTTTTTTTTTTCATTTTAATTTAATTTTTTTTTTTTTTTTTTTTTTGAGAAATATGAGGTAAAATACAAAATATTATATAAAAGTATAATATAATATTTGTAAATTTGTATTAATTTTTCTTATATTTTACTTAAGATGGGTTTTATATTTTATAAAAAATTACTTATTAATAAAATCAACAAAAAAAGTTTTGAAAAATCTTATGAAAATAAAATTATGTCTATTGTTTACGGATGTACTACTTGTAGTATGATTGAGAGGTTTCTCATAGGTTGCTATCACGTGGTCATCAGGTGAATGGGTAAAAGACCTTCAATGTAGTAATACCTCCGTTGAATTTATAATAATAAAACAAAAATCAGCCAAACTGCACGTGTGCACCCTTTTTTCAGCATCTGTTTATAAATTTAATATTAAATAATATTACTTTTATATGATCACAATACTACTATACTAATGCGTTTTCATAGTAATTTAATAAATTTATATCAAACTAAAGCAAACGTTTACTTATTTGTTATTACAAAAATATACTTATTACTTAATATACTTAAAAATAAAATTAGGAAAAGGTTTATAAAACAATTCTATTGGAATTGCTTACTACAGCTTATTGAAATTAAATTTGTTAATTTACCGACACGAGCGATCAGTAACCTTGCTAGTAATTCAATGTACTGTATTAGAGAGATAGAAAGAGAGAGAGTATCAATGTACTGACACAGAGTAAGAGGGGGGGGGGGAACTCCTGTCATTTACTCATCACTAACTCCCGTTTTCTAAACCTTTTTATTTATAAAACTGAAATTTTACGAAATTTACCTAAAAGGGTCTAGACAAAAAGTGAGGAAAGATTATTTTGATTAACAACCCTTAAAACAGTAAATTAAAACTGGTTTCCGAAATCAGAAGAAATGCATACTTGAAACATCTGAGCAGCAATCTTTAAATAAGTTTTTCCGAAGGATTGTTTTTTCATTCACTCGTAAAACAATGAGTTAAGAAAAAAATGAGTGAAAAAGCTATAAATAAATTTTCTAGATCTTACACATCTTGTTTCGTTTTGATCTCACGCTGAAAGTTTTCAGTAACATTTTACTTTAATAATGTTCTCAGTAATATTATTTTGAAATTTTTGAGTTAAAAGTGTTAAATAGGAATTAATGTAGCTTAATTGTTCGTGTTCGTTATGAATATCTTATGGAAGAAGCTTAAAATTATAATCCAGGTATTTATTTTACGGGGGAAATAATATCGGTTTTTTTAAACCACCCTAAAAGAAACAAGGTAAAGTAAGATGGACTCTACACTTCCGGTATGCCTTCCGATTTAATTATAATAGTACTAGAATTTGGTTTTGTAAGTAACTCCTTCATCATCTAAAAAAGAATTTTAGGGTTACCTCTTATACCATCGCTAAAACGGTGAAACTGGATTTTCGTGGATTAATTAATTCCTGTAGATATTTCTAATACGTTTAATAGAAATTAAAAATTCAACCCAGATACTAATTACATAATTCTACGAATATTTATTTTAGGATGTTCCTTTTAATCATCTTTAAGAATAAATAATGAAATAAAGATAAAGTGTTAAATCTGTTCTTTAAATAGGATATCCTTCATTTAATCATCTATCATTAATTCTTCCTTTTCCAGTATACTTAGAAAACCTAAGTTTGAAATATCATTCTTTAAACGGGCATTTAAGAAAACTAAGTAAAAGTTATTTTTATTCTTTTAAAGGTTTAAAAAAGGTTCTCCAAAGTTAAAAGTATGATGTTTTCCCTTCTGAAATATGGGATTTCAGTTAGTTAATATATAAAAGGAATAGTATTCGTAAATAATCGATATACTTTTTTATAGTTCTGATAATATTTAGGATAATGAAACTAAAAATAAATTTGTATTGATATTTATTTAATTTATTGCTAGAGCAGTTGAGGAGTAATATAATTTTACTAATATACAAAAGAAAAGAGAATCGGCAAGATTGTAGAAATTATACCTATATTTAATGATAACATTCGATTAAGATACGGGATAAAATAAGACAACGAAGACTGGGAGAAAATATAAAATTATTATGGGAACAGTTTGATTTTTTTTTCTTTTCTGACGAGAATCATAACAGATGCTAATGATAAATTATACTTATAAAAGTACACAGAGAAGCAAAAGAATACTGCGTTTAGTATTTACACAAAATAATAAATAAGTTTCATAACAAAATTCATATAATGATGCATGAGAGATAAAGTAATGCCTACAATAATATGCAGGATAATGCAGGAGGAGTGTATACTCAGGAAAGAAGTAGTGTTAGACTGACAATTAGGTTCTCAGTTAAAGTAGAATTCCATTATATTTTATTGTAATTAATCACTACAATAACATTTGTAGTTCAGGCACCATTATGCATGCCTATAATAAAGTGTTGTACAGTATTATTTGAAAGGAACTATATTGAAAATTAGAGTACTGGTGGGAATTTTCAAGGATAGAAATCCTTCAAAGAATTAGCCGAAAGAAAACAGGACATTTCTGTGTTGTAGTAGAAGTACATGTAGAGTTGTGGGTATAGAAAGAAAGCAAATGAAGAGAATTTAATAACCTCAGTTAGATGGCAGATGCAAATAATAATATTGAAAGAGAAATTAATTACTGGGTGTAATTAGATTGAAATAACTGAAGAAAAGTAACCATCCAGTGGGTAATTTGTAAAAGGGGAATTCTTCAAGAACTAAGGGAAACGTATGTAATGGATTCACCAGACCGATATTAACGCGTTGTTTGAGAACCTGACAGACGAAAAAAGGAGTAGAAAGAAATTTGATGTAATAGAAGTGAGAATGTTGCGATGGGTGTCAGAATAACTTGGAAGGAGCAAATTAGGAATTTTCCAAATAGAACTGCCGTAAAAGTAGGGAGAAAATCGAAGACGGTTGAAACGGTCTGATTACATAATGAGTAGAAAAAAGAATTATGTTTGTAAAAGGTAATAACAGATATGAAGGTGTATGGGGCAAGGAAAAGGGATTCACCAAAAGAAAGATGGCATGATTCCGTGAGAAATATTCTTCTCTGAAAGAAACTGAAATCACTGAAAATGAAGATTGTAAGAAAATAAGAAATGGAAATGACATTCAGCGACCCCTACATTATAAAGGTGAGGGAAAAACTATAAACTACTGTGTGATTCAAAAAGGACTTCATCAATTTAAAAGCATATAAAAATTTATTGAGATAACTTATAGATTCGGGAAATGACTCGCTTAGTAGAAAAACATATCAAGTTTGTTCCTCAGTATTCACGTTGGTTCGATATGGATTCCTTTTGTAACGAGACATACATTCCACCTCAAGTCGATTTCATATCAGACTGTAGCAAGCAAGTCGAACGTTATCTCTGCAGCTGCGGCGTTAATTCTTAGCTCGACAATATCAGCAGGCAAAGGTGGTATATAATGAAATCCCACAAGAAAAGAATTTACCGGGGTCAAATCTGTGGAGCGAGGTGGCTATTCAATTGGACATTCACGACCGATCCACCTGGGAATCGAGTATCAAGAAAATCTCGGACTTTCTAGGCGGTAGTGAGGTGGTGCCCCGTCTTGCTGATAATAATGGCATCCATCTTGCTCATTCTGAAGCATATACAGATAAACTATACTATTTACGGTTGCCTCCTGGAAGAAGAACGGTCCGTTCTATCTGGAAGAAGAGCAACTTGTCTCAATGTAGGTTTAGTGGGAAGAGTAAATTGTATGTCTACTAGGAGCCTCCTTACTGTACTCTCTACGAAAATTACGTTGAACTGCGTTGATTTGCAGTTGCTGACTGCAAATTATAAAACCAAGACAAACACAGCGAGCACGTTCCGCACCAGTAAATGTATCCATTTTTTATAACACTGGTGACCGAATTCGGTAATAATGAACTACGTGAGTTAGAACTTGATGTGTTTTGCTATGAAATGAGACGCCAACCGAATCTATAAGTTATCTCATTTTTGCTAATTGTATCTCTAAAAAAAAATAATTTCCCTATACTTACATAAATATAAAAATATAATCAAAACATCCTTCCATTCGTACTTAGATTGACCTTTCATTCCTTGATGGAACCCTAAACAAATTAATTATATAGAAATGTAATCAGGTTTTTATGGAGTTTAATTATTTAACTTTTCTTTTAATTACCTTCAAAAATACTGGACGTTCTAAATCCGTCAATCTTTTTTTAATTTTTAAATATTTTAGGATGTTACATGTTCTTTCATTAAAAACTGAAAGAACCACATCTATACAGATATGCTAATTTAACAGTTAAAAATTATATTTATTAAAACGATTTTAATTTAAAAAAAAAAAAATGAAACAAGAAAAAGCTTTTTTATCGAGAATATATATATATATACACTTTTTTTTTTTAATATTATTGGACAATGATTTATTATAACTTTCTGAGATTAAAGAAACGTTAAGTATCTACTTTTTTTTAAGTAATAAATTCGTATATAAAAAGTTGTTTAATCAATCTTTTCCTTCCGTTCTACTGTAGATTAAATATATTAATTTCATCACTTATAAAGTTAAACAGCATTCTTTTATTAATAACTATAAGATAAAATGATAATTTATAAATTAAATTAAGATATATTCTTATAAAAAAAGAATGCTGTGTATTATATTTATGAATGAAATATATTAGCAATTTTTATCGAAACATTATAACAATTAATTAATTAACTTTTAGAACCATTTTCATTGATATAAAAATATATAATATTTTTCATATTCATAAAACTATTAATTTAAAATTTCTGCTGATCGTGTCAATTCTTAACTGAAATTTTTTTATTTGACGTTGTGATGTTACATGTATGTATCTATGTTAGCTATCATAATTGTCATTATAAACAATCTGACTAGAGACAAAAAATTTATGTAATCATATCAAAGGATAAAAAAATCATTCCTTGCCAGGTTTAATTAGGAAAATTAGAAATGAAGAGATTTTCTGTTAGCTTCTTCATTGAGCTGAATATATTGTTGAATATCAGCAAGCCGATATTCAGCGATTTTGAATTTTTGTTATTCAAGCATTTTTAAATGCAGATGATATTTAGCCCAACAAATTACACCTTCACTCTGTTCACATGTGTCATATATATATATATATATATATATATATATATATATATGAAAAATAATATCGTGATAAATAATATGATGGTGATGATGCACAATCATTACTCTCAGACAAAGAAAATCTGATTAGGTTCTCTTTTATTTCAGATGCGTTACATATGCCATAACTATAAGAAAAACTGTGAAAATTAGAATAAAGCAACTGATTAATATATCCAAATATTTAGTGAATAATACGTTATATACATCATCGTCGGTTAGTAAAATTTTTCTCTATTTCAACATATAAACCCACGTATAGTTCGATAGTTTTTGTCTGTTTTTTTTTTTTAATTTCATGTCGACTAAGCCTGAAATATTACCTTTAATTAAATTCTAGACATAAATGTATTTCCGTAACATAGGTATAATCATGATATATCAGATATAAAGAAGTACTTTTTACTATTAAATTCTCTGTAGAATTACTAAGTCGATGAATTGTACACCAAAGCATCCCGACTCGGTTAATTTACTAATCAAATTGAATTTGAAAGATAAAACCTCTAAGAGGAGACAGTTTAGAATATTTAAAATACATTGTTGACATTGAAAATTTCTAGAGATTAGAGTAGACAGCAATTGTGAAAAGCATCAAACCAGTCAAATCGCTAATGAAAAACTCTCACACTTTGATTTTTGGATACTACTACAAAGTAAAACTACTAACAACCGACTAGTGAGTAAAAGGTTTTTTGGTTGGATATTATGGTATTTAAGAGTTATTAATTTTTATTTTATTTAATTAATAGAAATAAAGTTATTATTGCATCGAATCATTCACACAAAAGACAATAGGCATTAAATACGGAAAGAAGATAACCTCTTAACTACTTTGGAAATATTATGAAGAGTGCAGGAAAAGACAAAGTATCAATTGAAAATAGAATATTAAAATTGAAGAAGCTTAGATTTATCATCACAGACATTTAAAATTAGAACATTTCCAATTAAAACTTAATTCAACTTTAGTCATACCGGTAATCTTAAATGACATTGAAAAATTACACCTAACCAACCTTAAAAAATTTCTCAAGATCGAAAGAGGTTTACTAAGAAAAATTCATGGTCCAAAAAGGTAATAGAGGAAGGACACAGACTGAAATATCTAACAAAATCAAGAAGACCTAGAAACAGCGATAAATAAAAGAAAGTTAAATTTCTTAGGACGTATGATAGGATGGACCCGAATGGATTAAATAAATAAACAAATCTTTAACGAGATGTGGAACATGAAAAGAAAATCAAATTACCTGAAATAAGTGGAAGAGTACCTCCAAAGGATAGACTTGAAAGAAGAACCCACCGGGTTGGTCTAATGGTGAACGCGACTTCCCAAATCAGCTAATTTGGAAGTCGAGAGTTCCAGCGTTCAAGTCCTAGTAAAGGCAGTTATTTTTACAAGGATTTGAATACTAGATCATGAATACCGGTGTTCTTTGGTGGTTGGGTTTCAATTAACCACACATTTCAGGAATGGTCGAACTGAGACTGTACAAGACTACACTTCATTTACACTTATACATAGATTATCATCCTCATTCATCCTCTGAAGTACTATCTGAACGGTAATTACCGGAGGCTAAACAGGAAAAAGAAAGTTTAAAGACTTGAAAGAAGAAGACTGATGTGATAGAGATACCGAAGAAAAATTTACAATATAAAGTTCTTTCGGGGGAAAAAAGGACAGGAAGAATTTGGATAGATGACCAAAACCGAAACCATAGCGAAAAAAATGGGAAGAAGAGGAGAAAAGCTAGAAAGAAATGATTTTTGCATGTTCCGAAATTGACCTTTTTACGTAAAAAAAAAAAAAGTTAGTAGTTAATAAATAGTACTTAAGTTATATTTAGTATACTTTTAAGTTTATTTAACATTAATTAGATTTTATTAAAACTCAACTAAAAATGTTTCATCTTTTTCTCCTTTTAGTTCTTGCTCTTCCATAATTCCTAGATCCTTTTTATCAACAAATAATACATTTTTTATGCGCTATTTCATAATTTAATCCAGTTATTTATTTTTAAATTAATTTACAAAACGTGTAAGCGTCTCCTGGGTATAGATTTTGAACTGGCTGTTTATGATAAGGATAAAACTTGTTTTGTTGTTCCCCAAACCATCGATTGCGAAACTCCGATCCGCTTAGAAAGTCGTCGTGTACCGACACCTGGACTGCGCTGAACTGCACCGATAATAATTTCATACTAATAGCGTCGTTATGGACAGATCGTTCGTAGCTGTTACTAATAGTGAACTGTTTCACGAAGACTGCGTAAAGTCGCGCTAATTGTTTTGGGATCTAGAATCCTGCAATTCGGAAAACGTATTTCATATTCTATTGCACCAGCTGTAGCATTACTATTATACACACTCAAAATGAACACCATATCAGCAAATACCCCTATTGTAAATAAGGACGGCATTACTTCAATAGCAAACCGATTACGTTCAAACTGAAATTCATGGAAAACGTTCGCTAACGACAGCACAGTACCCGACATACTCAATTTACATTACAGAATGATTTAATTTCTAATACAGTATTGCGCATTTTTTATCAGCGGTTATTATTTTATTGCCAACTGTAAAATAATAATTTTTCAAATAACTTATTGTACAGAGTGGCGCAAGAAATGATCCAACATTTGGTTCTGTTAAAAAATATTTGTTTGAATCGCAATACAAAAAAATAAAATACGTGTTTACTATGTACTTGGAAATTATGTTCTGTTACGTTTCAATATCACCATCATCACATTAGCAAATTCTTCTCCTATGTTGTTAATAACTCGACGTCACATATCCTCGGTTATCTCATTGCAGACCTCAATGATCAGCTCTCGCAGTTCCATCACTAAACGAGGATGCTTAGGGAAAATCTTTTTCTTCAGAAATCCCCAAAGAAAATAATCACACGGATTCAAATCAGGACTGGTCCGGGGAAAACGATTCTGAAATCGGTTTGAAATGACATTTGCGTTAAAAGTGTCATGCAGAAACTCTAAAACAACATTAGCTGTGTGTGTGGTCTGGCTCCATCCTGCATGAACTACTCGTTTTCTAATCGAAACCCTTTTTCAAGAAGCTGAGGAACAAAATTATTATGCAGCATGTTTAGATGACGTCACTGTTCACTGTCCAAAAAAGAATAGCCCTATTAGCCCATGACTTGAGATAGCGGCCCAAACCGTAATTCTTGGAGCGTGATGCACCTTTTCATGAAGCACGTATGGATTGTTCACTGCCTCTTTGGAAGCCCAAAAACGCACATTTTGTTTATTAACAGCCTCGTCTAAGTGAAAATGTGCCTCATCTGAAAACCAAACATTGTTCAACAATACGTCTTGGTGGATAGCCCGTTCAGCCAATGCTATTTTTTGAGATGTTTGTTGTCAACCGTTAATTTAGGGAAAATTATTAATTTGTATGGATACAAATACAAATCACTAATTCTCCTTCTTAATTAACGTCCTAAAAATTTCAGTACGACCTCATTTCACCGGGGTAGCTGAAATCCTAGCAAAATCTTTCACTAGCCGTAACTCACAAAAGATGCATTTTACGACATAGGTTTATATGAACTTTTTCCATTATTTTCATGGAGTTGAATAGGTTATGAAAGTCCCGAGATTACTTCGTGAAACACCTGTACTCTGGAATTAAATGGGGGTTTATTGTACCCCATTTAATTATCTTGATAATTGTATTTTATGTGTTGTTAATGAAACAAGTATTTTTATTTTCATGCAAATTGTGATTTATCGTTGAGTTCCGTTCGTTTTTTGTTGTTTTATTTACAAATGTTATGTGCAAAATGTGCACATAGTATGGAGCTAATCATTATTACTGTAATTAGTATTTAAAAAAAGAATAAAGGAGTTTGTGATGTATTTTATCGTAATAAATTCTCATTAAATAGTCAACAAATTAATTATATGAATGAATAATTTATTATTAGGTCAGTGAGTCATTGAGAAATATGAATGAAAGAATAATGTAATGAACTTCTTTTGCAGGATATTTCATTATATTTATTCTTCGCTAATTGTATAATATGGTCATAAATTTTACAAGGATATTTTTATTATACGGTATATTATTAAATAATAAATTGCGTAAATTAAAATAACGAAAAAAAGGACTTTCACATTAGACAATAAGAATAAATATACATTTATTCTGTACTGGAATGAGATTGTTACATCATTTTTACTTCCTTGTACGAGTAAAATATTGCAAAAAATTTCGGTTTTCAGATTTCAACGGAAATATCCATTTTGACTAGTTTCGGCGTGACGTCTGTACGTACGTATGTATGCATCTCGCATTACTCAAAAATGATTACCTGTAGGATGTTGAAAGTTTTAGATTTTTCACTGTTGTAACATCTAGTAGTGCACATCCCCTTTTGATTGCAATCGACTGGACCAAAAGTGTCCAAAAAAGCCCAAAATTGAAAAAAATTGGATTTTGAACTTTTTCATAACTGCAGTAATAAGCCCTTATTGAGAGCTATTCAACGATGTCTCATAAGTGGTACTTATTTTCACTGGTTCCAGAGTTATAACCAAAGAAAATTTTAATTAATGAATTATTTGGATTTTACAAGGGGAAGGCTTCATCTCCTTTTTTTAACTTTTTTTTTTTAATTTAAATACATTGATATATTAATAATTATTAACCTCTGATTGTAAATTAATTTTTACAATAAATAATAATTCAATAATAACAATAAAAAAAAACATGAAAAAGTATCAGGAGTTATTAATGAAATAAAATGTTACGTACTTTTAAAAATGTGTATATGTAGTTTAATAGGCGTACAAGGAAGTCATGTGGTGTTCACATTAGATTTTTTTTTAAGATGAATTGCGTAGATAAATAAAAAAGCTGGCAAGATATTGCTTGACTTTCTCGCCTACTCCGGTCAAGTCATACAATATCTTGAACAGCTTTTTCACTGCAAAATCTTCTTGAAGAAAGTTTTTGTAATTCAAACATTAATGATTGACTTTTATTTCCATAAATAGAAAATAATGTATTTAAAAGAAAATTGTTTAAAACTGTTGAAAAAACGAAGTATAACTTTTATGAAAGTGATGAGATCTTGTTTTCATTTCGGAATATAATATAGGTACCAAAGCCATTTTAATTTTCATAGCCGTTTAAGAATAATGAAGAAAAATACAAAAAAAAAATTAAAGAGAACTAAAGGAAAACAAATATATATAACATATATTATAAGAAAGGGCTTTCTAAAAATATTCATATTTGCCTAGTTAAAAGTTTTTTCTAAAACTAATACCCCGTTCAATAAAGGCTAAAATAAAAAAAAGAACCACAGTCTATAATTTAAACAAAAGTTGACGTTTCTTGATATCTTTTATACATGAATTGTAAACTTCCAAAAATTAAAAAAAAAAAAGTTATATAAATCGAAGTGAGTGAGATAGAGCAACCAAAAAACATATACTTCAATTTTCAGAGGTGGGGGTTAATTTCTTGAAATTTTTTTTGGATTTTATATATATATATATATATATATATATATATGTATATATATGTGTGTGTGTGTATGTATGCATTATATAGGTGGTAACAAATTTTCTTTAGTGAAGTTTTCTCGAAAATTCCTGTGAAGAAAATCAAAATCGGTTTTTTTTTCATATTCTCCCATCTTAACGAATTTTGAAAAAAATTAATATCATTTATATATAGAAATATTTAAGACAAATTAATGATGCTAAGAATAGAATTAAGAACAAAATCGGTTCTGTCAATCCTGAGACATAAGGCCCCAAGCAGAACGACACACATACGTATTATGTATTTTATTATGTAATATGTATTTAACATATTAATGTATTTAAAGGAAAAAGATATCAATTTTAAAATCAATTTTTTTCCTTATGATATTTTGAGTTATCAAATTTCTTTCTGTAACATAGGCCTACATGATTTCCAGGTGTGAAATTTAGAAGAAGTTTTTATTTTTCATTTATTAAAATAAGGATAAAATTATTTTTTATGCGTTTAAAAATAATATTGTGATTATTAATATTATTTTATCTTAATTTATTTGTGTTTAGTAATGAAAAGTTAAATAGTTTTAATTAATTTTACAGGATTAATTTACTTTAACTCATAAATGTATCTTTTTAAAAATATTTATCTGGAGATCCGCTCAAGAAAAAAGATACACTGTTAAGTATTATGATTTATAAAATTTGATGGAGGGTTCCGTCCGTAATCTTCTCTTCCTCTTTTATAATGTTATTTGATGATTATTAAATGAGGATATATTTAAAATAATAACCAGTTATTCTGTAAAAAAGTGAATAATATTTTAAGAAATATTCTGGGAAACTTTTGATATTTTTAACAGATATTTTTTTCTTCATCAAATATTTTTGTGTTGTTTTCTTGTTAAGAAAACACAACACCTATTCACAAATGTTTGTGGTAGGACTAGTAAATCTATATATATAAAAATGTTAAGTTCATTTGTGTACGCTTCAAAAACTCAAAATGTTCTGCACCGATTGAGCTCAAATTTTAGGATGATATATAACCCGCATCAAAGATTGTTTTCATCTATTTTTAATAAATCTATCTATCTATTTTTAATTTGTACACTTTTAATTTGGAAATGTAAACAAAGGAAAACCAATCAGATCAATGCAAGATGGCCGCTGTCAAACACAACGACCAATCACAAAGAGCCCGTATGGCCGTTGCCAATGTAATCAAAATCACAACTGATTAAGTAACAAATTTCTTTGAATTATATTTAACAGCTAAAACATCTGTATTTTATTAAAAAAAAAAAAAAAAAAAAAAAAACATCAAAGAAAAAGAAAAGCCACCAAGAAGGATGACTTACAGTAAATAAATTAAAACACCCAACTTTCTGATAGCCCAGATAGTCTTAAGACTATGCAAACAAAAAAAGTCGAAATAACCAAATACACAGAAAATAATATCCCTACATAATGACCAAAAAATTCTTTGTTAGGTTAAATATTCACTTTTGCCTGAATTTACAGAAGGCATTTACAACGAAGCATTGATAAATATTGAAGACAAGTGCTTAGCTAATGCAAATAAAGTTCTTAGTCAATTGGGAATGCCAGCACCCACCCGAGCTGCGATTGCTTCATTTGATGTGGATTTACGCTGTGAACAGTTACAACATTGGTGATCTTCAGTCATATGTCCAATCAAACATTCCCAAATTAACGCGTGAACAGAAAGGCATTTATGATCGCATAATGCAAATGATAAATGACGGAGTTGGGGGGACCTTCTTCTTGGATGCGCCAGGGGGAACTGGGAAAACATTCCTCATTAGATTGATTCTAGCAACGGTTCGATCAAAAAATGACATAGCCTTAGCTTTTGCTTCGTCTGGAATAGCTGCGACATTGTTACCAGGTGGAAGGACTGCGCATTCAGCTCTGAAGTTGCCATTAAACATGCAAATCATCAAGACTCCCACGTGCAATATTTCCAAAGCATCCTGTATGGGAAAAGTATTACAAAAATGTAAACTCATTGTTTGGGATGAATGCACGATGGCACATAAAAAATCGCTTAAAGCTCTTGATCGATCGTTACGAGATTTGCGTGGAAACGTTCAACCATTCGGGAATGCTTTGATATTGCTCCCAGGAGATTTTAGGCAAACATTGCCTGTAATTTCTCGATCGACACCAGCAGACGAAATAAATGCTTGCCTGAAATATTCAACACTGTGGCGACACGTACGTACATTGCAGTTGACTACGAATATGAGTGTCCAGTTGCAGAATGATCCATCAGCTGAGGTATTCTCACGACACTTACTGGACATTGGAAACGGACAGCTGCCAGTCGATGAGACGTCTAGACGAATATCATTTCCTGATAATTTTTGTAATTTAGTAACATCGATAGAAGAATTGATCGAAAAAGTATTTCCTGATATTCAAATTAATCATAGAAATCACGATCGGCTCAGTGAACGAGCTATCCTTGCCGCAAAGAATAAAGATGTCTATCAACTTAATATTGTTATTCAATCCAGCATTCAAAGTGAGGAAATTACATATAAGTCAATAGACACCGTTGTAGAAGCAGTTAATTATCCAACGGAATTTTTAAACTCACTTGATCTGCCGGGAATGCCACCACACATATTAAAATTGAAAATAGGTGTGCCAATTATCCTGTTGCGGAATATTAATCAGCCAAAACTCTGCAACGGCACGCGACTTGCAGTTAAGAAATTGATGAATAACGTAGTGGAAGCAACGATTTTAACGGGGCCTTTCAAAGGTGAAGATGTCCTCATTCCTCGAATACCCATGATCCCGACCGATACACCATTTCAATTTAAAAGATTGCAATTCCCAATTCGATTGCCATTTGCAATCACAATCAATAAAGCTCAAGGTCAGACTTTAGAATTGTGTGGTTTAGATTTAGATGCGGATTGCTTCTCACATGGACAACTGCATGTGCGTGTTCCCGAGTCGGCAAACCAGGTAGCCTTTATATCTACGCAGACAGTGGAAAAACAAAAAATATTGTATATCCACAAGTATTGCAAAATTAAACTTCTATGAAACGTATGCTTTGTTTTGTTTCTCATTTCTCATCCATGCAACCACAATGTGCCACAGCGAAGCGTGGCGGGTACAGCTAGTAAATAATAAAAACTCTGATGTGGACACCATATGACTTCTTTGTATGCCTATTAATTTACATATACACATTTTTTTTTTTTTTTTTTTTTAATGAAAAGCGTGTAAAATTGTATTTCATTAATAACTTCTGATATTTTTTCATATATATATTTTTTTTATTGTTATTATTGAATTATATTTACTGCAAAACGTTTTTTTACAATCAGAGATTAATAATTATTAATAAATCATTATATTTAAATTAAAAAGAAAAAAGTTAAAAAAAAAATATGATGTCGAATTTGAACCGATGCGCTTCCTTCCTCTTGTAAGATCCAAGTAATTAAAATTATATTTGGCTATAACACTGGAACCAATGAAAATAAGTATAACTTATGATATATCGTTGAAAATCTCTCAATGAGTGCTTATTACTGCAGTTAAGAAAAAGTCCTAATTCCAATTTCTTTTGGAGTTTGGGCTTTTTTGGACACTTTTGCTTCAGTCGATCGCAATCAAAAGGGGAGGTGCACAACTAGGTGTTACAGCAGTCCTAAATCCAAAATTTCAACATCCTACGGCTAATCGTTTTTTAGTTATGCGAGATACATACGTATGTACAGACGTCACGCTGAAACTAGTCAAAATGGATTCAGGGATGGTCAAAATGGATATTTCCGTTTAAATCTGAAAACCGAAATTTTTCACGACCATAACACTTCCTTTACTTCGTACAAGGAGATAAAAATTTTCTTAGTATGAAATGTTTTCCGGATTTATCGTTCTGTAGATTCAGATATTTGCCTACCAATGTCGGAAAGTTCAAAACAAACTTACAATTAAATTTTTGTTGTTGGAATGTTTTGAAAATAATATATAAATATATATACATTGATTTGAATTAAAAATGAAATTTTTTTAAATCGATTTTGATAAATTATTTACTAGAATATTACGGAATATGTTTTCAGGCATATAAGGAGATTGTAATAAACTGTCAACTATTTTTCATAAACAAAATTCGATATTAATTAAAATAAATTATTTGCCCTCGGGCTATAACCTACTTCGCCTCAGAAATGAATGCAACTTGCTGATAAAATGAAAATATTGCGTAAAGGATCCTTCACAATCTTATATAAAAACAAAACGTAATATTGACCCTGAAAAAATGGTGAAGTAAAACGTAGGTAATTTTAAAAGCATGTAAACATTAGTCAATTCTTTTTTTTACTATCTTGTTTATAAGTTGTAATAGTCTATACATTTTGCAGGATTCTGTCTAGACGATGTTCGATAAGCTAATGAAAAAAACAAAAAACAAAATGTAGATGAAATTTGTATGTTATTTATGACAACATAAATAGATTATACGGGTTGTTAGTTACATGTGTAATAAATCGTTAAGTTTATCATTCACTGTTAAAATATTGTGACTTTCAATTCAAATATATAAAAATATTATTGTAAAAAATTATTTTTTACAATTTTTTTTTTTGTATTAGCTATGCAACATAGTCTTATTATATCTTTTCTGATGACTTTGAAGGTTAATAACTTGTTTTATAATGATAAAAGAAAAAACAATTCTTGCAGTTCTGCGCAAGGAGACCGACTTTTCGTTAATTTAATTTGATTTTAATATTTTTTAATTTTGTTTAATATCGCTAACAATAGATACCGCAGATAAAGAAAAGTTATCGTTACAACTTGCAGCGTCATAACGAACCACGCTTTTAACTTGTTCTGCTGAAATCTTTTCGACCTTAAATTGATTGTAACTCAAGAACGACTCAACCAAATCTATATCAAATTTTCTTATGCACAACTTCAGATACACTTTTAGAGCATACATAAATTTATATGAAATTGAGGTGGTAGTTTTGGAGATTTTCGAGCCACAATATTTTATAAATAAGCCTAAACATATATATATATATATATATATATATATATATATATATATGTATGTATGTGTGTGTAAAGAAACTCCAATTTAAGTGAATGATATATTCGTACTCTTCATACCTCAAAACGTAAAGAAAATTCATTTTCATTCCCCAGTCACCAACATAGGCCGAAAGTAACACTGCAATTTTCTTTGAAAAGTCGGTAAAAAATCAAGGCTTGTGTTATTTAATCTTTCATTTCGTCGCTTAAACTTTAATTCGAATTATTTTAGGGAAAACTGAAAAAAGTACTTTTTTGACGAATTCTTAATTTTACATGATTTTAACATCCTTGTGAAATATATAAATTCTTACTTTTGTATCAAGTTTGTGTGTACTTATTCATATAATTTTATTCAGAATCAAATTCTTTACAAATCTTGTTTAAAATGTTTGTGTGTTTATTACCCAAAGCTATTTTACGCTAAACATAAAATAGTGTGTTTTTCGACCGATCTTTTTACCCAAAATTTCTCGAAAACTATCTCCCAACTAATAGGTTCCGGGAGCTCCGTTTTTTTTTTGTTTTTTTTTCACTTTTTTAGATAGATTTCATATAAAAACCACTAAATTTATCCTTTAATTTGGGTTCCAAGAATTACATTTTGGCTTAATTTTACCGAATACGCAGAAATCAGAGCGAAATCTTTTTTCAGCTGATATTCGCTAACGAAGCGTTTTCGAACTTATTTTATTATGAACTTTGTTCTTTATTTTCACTAACATCATCTGAAACTTTGTTTTACTGTTCATAGATCACTGTGTGTTAATTAAATTGGAAAAGAAAAAAAATCTGATGTGGACACCACATGACTTCTTTGTACGCCTATTAAATTACATATACACATTTTTAAAAAATTAAAAGTACATAAAATTTTATTACATTAATTTCTGATATTTTTTCATATTTATTTTTTTTTTTATTGTTAAATTATTATTTATCATATTTTTTTTTTGCAATCAGAGGTTAATAATTATTAATGAATCAATATATTTAAATTAAAAAACAAAGTTAAAAAGGAGATGAAGTTGATTCAAACCAATGTGCATTTCCCTTGTAAGATCCAAATATTTCATTAATTAAAATTTCATTTGGCTGTAACACTGGAACTAGTGAAATAAGTACCACTTATAGCATGTCGTTGAAAAGCTCCCAATGACGGCTTATTACTGCAGTCAAAAAAAGTCCAAAATCCAATTTCTTTTGGATTTTGGGGTATTTTGGATTACGGTTCAAAAGGGGAGGTGCATAACTAGATGTTACAACAGTCCTAAATCCAAAATTTCAACTTCCTACGGCTAATTGTTTTTGAGTTATGCGAGATACATACGTACAGACGTCACGCCGGAACTAGTCAAAATGGATTCAGGGATGGTCAAATTGGATATTTCCGTTTAAATCTGAAAACCGAAATTTTTCGCCATCACAAATACTTCCTTTACTTCGTATAAGGAAGTAATGATTGAGAGCAGATATTGTACCATACTTGATTTTTTGTAGTTGTTACGAAGCGAGTTATTGAACACTCTTCATACTATTCAGCAATGATATAACCCGACTAATCGCGTTATCTTTTGTATGTTTTGCAGGTAATCTTTAAAAAATCATTAACGACTTTATTATAATGATTTTACAAAACGTTTGGGTGGACTGTTGCATTCCTAGTTACTTTTTCTATCCAATATCATTTAGTTGTTAAAATTTATTTTATTGCTTCCTTCAAACCGGGCATAAATATTTATATATATATACTTTTTTAATGCATTTTGAACGAAATAATCGTAACTTAGTAAAAGGGTGTTTACTGTTAGTTGAGTTGGAATCTCAAAAAATTTTATTAAAAATTTGTTTAATTTTTAATTATCACCTTTAAAATGCATTGACGTTATTCATTAAAATATGAATTTACTATTCATACTGATAATGTTTATTAATATTACTACCATTTTTTTTTTAATTAATAAAAGAATAATAATAATAATAATAAAGAGACTAGGGACTAAAAGTAAGATAACGTATAGACCTAGATTAAACTAGATTAATTTAATAAAAACATTATGCAAGCATCGTTTAAGTATAGTCGACTTAGTTGATTTTTTTTGAATTGATTTTGCATTTCCGTTTGATAAAATTAGATATTATTATATTTTAATATATATTTTACTTACAAATAATGTATCATTATAATTTATAATCTTATAATACGTTATTATAGTGAGTGCATTTAAATAATACTGAATGAGTGTTTCTTTTTTTTTTTTACAGGTGAGTGATGAAAATATATATTGTTTATTTTCACGTAAGTAAAATTAAGTATTGACATATTATACTGGGCGATTCAAAAACGACTCCACATCTTTAGAAGCATATAGAAATTTATTTATATAACATAGATTCAATTGAGGCCTAATTTCAAAGCAAAACATACCAAGTTTTGACTCGCTAGTTCATTATACCGAATTCGGCCACCAGCGCTGTCACCATCGTTGTTAAAAATGCATATATTTACTGGTGCGGAACGTGCTCGCTGTGTGTTTTGGTTTCACAATTTGCAATCAGTAACTACAGTTCAACGTAATTTTTATAGAGAGTATGTTAGGGACCCTCGTATTAGGCGTACAATTTACTCTTGGCACAAAACCTTCGTCGAGGCAGATTGTTCTGTTAAACATACATCACCAGGCCCATGCGTCCCTAAACCTGTTGTGGAACAACTAAGAGAAAGCTTTGCACTTTGTCCGAAGGAATCAATTCGATGTACGTCACTTGAGACTGGCATTCCACAAACGTCTGTTTGGCGCGTATTACATAAACGATTGCACTTGAAGCGAAACAAACTAACCGTGGTTCAACATATTACAGATGACAAAAAAATTGTTCGGCTGCAATTTTGTATGAAAGTAATGAATAGAATTGCAGACCGACGACACATTTTTTATAGACAATGTAATTTTGAACGATCAGTCAACATTTCTCATCAGCGGCAAGGTGAACATCTATAACTGCTGAATATGGGGCAGCAGAAACCCTGCAGCAAATTTTTGATAGCCCTAAGGTCAATGTTTTTTACGCCCTAAGCAATCAAAGACAGTACGGCCCGTTCTTCTTCCTGGAGGCAACCTTAAATGCTATCGTTTATCTGAAATGCTTCAAAATTCTGTAATTCCTCATTTAGATGATGATGACCAAGATAGACACCATTACTATTAGAAAGACGAGGCACCACCTCACTGCCGCCTAGAAAGTCCGAGATTTTCTTGATACTTGATTACCGGGTCTGTGGATCCGTCGTGAAAGTCCAATTGCATGGCCACCTTGCTCACCAGATTTGACTCCGGTAAATTCTTTTTTTGTGGAATTTCATTATGTACCACCTTTGCCTGCTGATCTTGTCGAGGTAAGACTTCAAGTTAACGCCGCGGCTGCGAGGTAACGCACGACTTGCTGGCTACAGTCTGCGATGAAATCAACTTCAGGTGGGATGTAATCCGCATTAAAAAGCCATATCGAACCAATGTGAATGTCGGATGATAATCTAGATGTGGTTTTCTATTAAATAAGACCTGTACGGAATCTGTAAGTTATCTCAATAAATTTTTATATGCTTTCAAAATTGTGAAGTTTTTTTGAATCGCTCATTATTTTTACTATAATTAGTTGGTTCTATAAAATAATACAGTTTGTTGTGTAGTATAAGTGTTTTTCCCATCTAAAAACCAACTGGAAAAATAATAAAAAATATTCTACATTAGTTTTGTTATGTAGTGATAAAACAAAAATTAATAAAATAATAAAAATCGTATTTAAATAAGAGGAGCTAAATGTATTTGAACGTAATATATTTTCATACGATTTAATTTTTGTAAAAGGTTTAAGCTTAATATATTAACTGAAATCTTGTATAGATTAAGAAAGTAAAACAAAAACTTAATGTTAATTTTTTTTATCGGTTGGAATAAACCAGTCGACGAAAAGAAACTCAAGAAGAAAAGAATTAACGAAAATAATAAATATTACAAATAAATGAAGGGGAACAAAACTAAAACCAATTTATTTCCTGTCTTCTATTGAGGATCTGGAGGAAAAGTTTGTAATTAACACTATTACAGTCCTCATAGTTTAGGGATTGGGCAGAATTATTTTTAGAAAATTTGAAAATAAATTTTTTATTTCTTATATTCGTTAAAATGGTCAACTCAGATTAATTTATCAGTGGTTATTATTGGTAAAATGATTCAGTGTACGTGGAATTTATGGGGAAATAACTAGCTTGCATTATTTGTATGAGCTATGTATATCAAACACCTTTTGATGTTCATTTATTTGTCTCGGTTAGCAGTTCCTTTAACACTATTTTTTTTTACGCAGTTCTTTTTCTCCGGAACATTGTTTGTGAGGTTTGATTAGATAACTTATAGATCGTTAATAAGATGTAAGGATATTCTATACAGTTGTAGCGTCCTTGATATTTGTAAAATGTAGGCCGGATCATTGCCTTCGCATTATAGTGATGTGTTCTGAGCGGGAGTTGTGAGCAATTATAAAACATTTCATCGTGTTTAAAATGTTCATGTTAATAAAATAATTATTGAATTAACATCTGTTGATATATTTATTTTGCAGTTAAACAGTTTCTGACTTTGACATTGGCATTCCAAACTTACGAGTAATTCAGTAGCAGGGGAAAAATTAACCATTTGTATGTCCTTTTGTTGACAAGTTAATGCAAGCCACATAAGTATATCTTGTTATGCGTTTATAATTAAAATTAATTTTATTTGTGTAATTAATCTACATAGGATTACTTTTTTTTTAATTTCACTTGAACCTTTTTTTATTAAACATTAAAACTGTGTATTTAAAATAAAATATAAAACAAAAATAAACTATGAAAAACAGGAAAATAATAAAGACAATAAAAAAAATCATAATAAGTAAGACCCCCGCTAAAACGCGGCCATCCGAAGACAACTGTTATACCCCTTTCTTAATCGCGTTATTTCGAAGATAAGATAATGAACGGGAAAAAACCAACGCCAGTTGAGTTAATAATTAAAATATAGTAATAATTAAAATATTACCGAATATTACAGTAATAAATGAGAATATTATGGGATAAAATAAAATGTGAAAAATAAAAATACAGTACTGACTACGTACTGTACCTGGATTCTCGCACTTTTTTTTCGGAACGTAGACTACGCCAGTTGTACAGTCTATTAAGCAATTTCTTTTGTTAAGTCTAATTAAGCCTAATTGTAGATTTGAATTCAAAATACCGTAAAGTAATATACAATATTACTTTATTAGAACACATCACTACATTAAAACAACTTATCTGAATATATATATAACTTAACACTTAGATTTAAAACAGCTTTCAAACTTAAATTAAAGTTATTCATTATCGTTTGGAAAAATCGATTATTGGTAATTTTGAGTAATTACTTTGTAAATTTCGATTTTGTTAATACTTTAATATAACGTAATAGATACGCTTAGGATCAGGAAAATACAACTAAATGTCAGAAAGTACGTTTGGACGGGGGTAACCCATACAAGTTGAAAGTCTGCGCTATCTTGACATTACTGTTAATCGGTAAACAGTTTTATAGTTATAGCGACATGTTCAGATGCTAATCCGTTCTGCGGAGCGAGGTTAAAGTTAAGATTAAAGTTAGATAGAGTAAAGGTTAGACTTTTGTGGAGAGAAAGAGATTAACCTTAGTAGTCGTCAGAGTTTGACTCGTAGGCAACCGTTGTAGATGACTGACGGCGCTTTTCGTAAAGCGATTGATTATTCGTCGTACATACACATGACCAATGACAAGGAACATGTGATGTAGTTTCTCTCTGTAGCAATTATATTTTTGTTTACATAAATTCGGCCGAGTATTCTACGAGATGGTGTCAAGTATTGTCATACCTTGGTAATTTATCCCTAACCTTTCTCAACAAAAGTCTTGACTCTTAAGCCTAAGCCTTGAATCTTAACTCTAGTAGTACTGATAACGCAGCGCAGGCTTTCACCTTAACTCACCGGGTTGGTCTATTGGTGAATTCGTCATTGTAAATCAGCTGATTTCGAAGTGGAGATTTTTAAGGTTCAAATCCTAGTAAAGGCAGTTAGTTTTAGACGGATTTGAATACTAGATCGTGAATACCGGTGTTCTTTGGTGGTTAGGAATCAATTAACCACACATCTCAGAAATGGTCGACCTGAGACTGTACAACAGTACACTTCATTTACAGTAATACATATTATCCTCATTTATCACCTGAAGTAATACCTTACGGTGGTTTCGGAGGCTAAAACAGAAAAATCTGATGTGGGCACCACATCACTTCCTTGTACGCCTATTAAATTGCATATACATATTTATTTTAAAATTAAAAGTACATAAAAGTTTATTTGATTAATAACTTCTGATATTTTTTTATTATTGAATTATTATTTATTGTAAAAGTTTTTTACAGTCGGAAGTTAAGAATTATTAATAAATCAATATATTTAAATTAAAAAGAAAAAAGTTGAAAAAAAGGTGATGAAGTCGGATTTGAACCGATGTGCGTTCCCCGTCTAAGATACAAATATTTCATTTGGCTGTAACTCTGGAACCGATGAAAAAAAGTACCATTTATCATATATCGTTGAAAAGCTCCCGATGACGGCTTATTACTGCAGTTAAGAAGTCCATAATCCAAATTTTTTTGGAGTTTGGGCTTTTTTAGACACTTTTGGTTCAGTGGATTGCAATCGAAAAGGGAGGTGCACAACTACATGTTGTAACAGTTCTAAATCCAAAATTTCAACTTCCTACGGCTAATTGTTTTTGAGTTATGCGAGATACAAACGTACCTACGTACAGACGTCACGCCGAAAATAGTCAAAATGGATTC